>NC_089198.1:18145815-18158315 GCF_963930695.1 Labrus bergylta
TCTGGTTGTAAATAAAAAATGTTAATAGTCATTTAAGCTTTGTGAAACTGTGGTCAGAAAATTGATATAAGATTAATTTGTTATAAAAAAAGTATTATAACTTGGAAAGAAAGATGAGCAATTTTATAGCAATCTTTTACTCTGATTTACTTAACAATATATTGCATATCTGTTTACTCCTGCTATGTTCAAAATACATTATATAACACTTGTTTTTCACCAGTTTTTTAAATCAATTTATCTTAAGCAGTAAAAAAAAACCTCCCTCTTATATCTAATCTCTAGACTATAAAACGTGTTTTGATATTCTGAAGTTTCATGAAAAGTGTTCATTTCTTTTCCTCCCCAGGACTCACAGACAAAGACAACATGAACTCCGACTCTGCAAATAAAGCTCACAACAAGGTAAATGCACACTCCAGCACACTGCAGATAATGAAAAAAAAATTCCTGCATGGCAACTTGATCCCTTGAATAACCCTTGCCAACTCATTTCAAAGAGCTGTGCCCTTCCTCCAGCGTGAATGAACCGAACTCACAGCCAACACACTGTGGCCCATGCAGTCCCCGTTGTCTTTGATTCCTCTCGTTGCCTACTTTAGTCAGAATATCTGTTTGGAGAGGCCATGGAGAGTTCAGCAAAAGTAGTCATTATTGTCTCACTGGTAGAAAATAAAGGGCTTATTAAAAATCTTCTCAGTCCATCACAAAAAACTATATCCATTCAGTATGTAGAAAACCGAGTAGGATTACAGTAAATAGTAAAGTGATCAACAGAGCCCTGACATAGTGCACTGCTGCATACTTTTTATGTTTGTCAGTGACTCAGAATGCCAGAATGGGTTTTGAAGGTGTGTGTACTTTGAGAAGAGACAGTGATGACTCACAGCTGTGGTCCTCTGTAGTTATGCTAATGCTAGCTAATACATGCACATAGGAAAAAGGGTCCCATCTGCCCTATTAGCATGCCAGCCTTTGTTTTATACAAATGCAGCTCTTTGTGTGTGTGTGTGTGTGTGTGTGTGTGTGTGTGTGTGTGTGTGTGTGTGTGTGTGTGTGTGTGTGTGTGTGTGTGTGTGTGTGTGTGTGTGTGTGTGTGTGTGTGTGTGTGTGTGTGTATGCACGGGCACATCTGCTCCTTTCTTTTTTTTCCCAAAGGTGCAGGTGTCTCTCTCTGTCGGATGTATTTGTGGAGATGTTTGATACAGTTTTACAGCCATTATTACTGTACTGTATTTACCTTGATTTGCATTGAACTCATTTGCAATGTGTTATTCAAAATCAAAGGAATTAGTTAATTTGAATGGCCTAATGTATTACGTTTTTAAACCTGGGTTCGTTTACCTCGGTACTGAGATCTGTGTTAATATTGTAGTCAGTTTGCGGCGTAGATAACGCAATCTTGGCGCATGTTCATGTTCAACTGATATATTGTCATTGGCCTGTGCTTGTCTTCAAATTGAGTTCTCAGATTTGTTTTCTCTCTTAACTTTTGTCAACGTAAACATCACAGCATGGAGTCGGGGCAACTACTGCAAGTGTTGACTGAAACTATCAGTCCACCAAGTGTGCCTCTCTTCCCTGTGTTTTGCGTAGATTCCATCAGAGAAGCTTCAGAGAGCGGGGAAGGTTCTCCGCAACGCCATCCTGTCCAGAGCGCCACACATGATTCGCGACAGGAAGTACCACCTCAAGACATACAGGTAAGAGTACCTTTTGTTTGTTACACCGACTTTTTGTTTGCTCAGAAAAAAGCACATGACAGATTAAAAAAAAAAAGTCTGTTCATTTTATACCTGTTTGTTGTATTGCAGACAATGCTGTGTAGGCACAGAGCTGGTGGACTGGTTGGTGCTGCAGAGTGCATGTGTGCTCACACGCTCCCATGCTGTTGGGATGTGGCAGGTGCTACTTGAAGAAGGGGGGCTCAACCATGGTAAGTATAACTTTGGCTTCTTATTTTGCTTTCTAATCATAATGTGTGAGTTCAACGTTTCCCCTCAATGCACACACAAATCAAAAACAATAGCCAGTCCAAAATCCACTCTTAGAAATTAGCAAAATAAAACATTTTAGTTTCACTGTGTGTTGTTTAATGTATGAATAAGGATAAAGTGATCATCAGAATTTGAAGTTGTTTACAGACTCACAGCGTCTCTGTCTGGCTCTAAGCTTAACATCTACACTGTTTAATTGGCAGACTAGATACCAGCATGGAAATCTAATTAAAAGACTTGCAGCAGGAACATGAAATATAGATTATAGCTTGATCGCACTTCAAAGAAAAATCTTGAATATAAAATGATCTGAGTGAAGAAAATAACTGCTGAAAATCACCAGGCACATATATAATGAGTGCGTTCTTATATTTTGTCTAATTTTAACTTGGATGTGCTGTTCGTATGTTCTTTAGTGGACCAGGAGCTGGGCTTCCAGGATAAGTACCTGTTCTACCGCTTTCTCGATGACGAGGAAGAGGACACACCGATGCCTAGTGAGGAGGAGAAGAGGGAAAGTGAAGAAGAGTTGCCAGAGACCATTCTCTTCCTCGCTCAGATTGGACCTGACGCATTGCTGCGCATGATCCTAAGGAAATCGTCAGTAACATAATACAAGACAACTAGAACTCACACTACCATAGCAACACAACTCACATAACATAATGCCAGTTAATCATCTTATATATGACTTTCTTTATTTCAGTTATGTAGATGAGTTTGAATGTAATGCTCTGTACAATCATGATAAATAATATTTAAAAAATATCTGTTGTGAGCGCAGCACTTATTTACATTACTTATTTTAGTGCAGCTAAGAAATAAAGTGTGTGTGTATGTAACCAGTTTATTCTGAATAACCTCTGTGCGTGTCTGCAGGCCCGGTCAGAGGACAGGGGATGACCTGGAGATCATCTATGATGAGCTGCTTCACATCAAGGCCTTAGCTCACCTCTCCAACACTGTGAGTCAGATGCTCCTTTTTTTTTTCTTAAAGGGACAGTTCAGGTTTCCAAAAATGCCAGTATTACATCAGAGCCAATTACTGCAGTCTTTTTGTTTTAAGACCAGAGGGAATAATGATACTCACTGTCAGCATCTCTCTTATCAGCATGATAGTACACAGTTTTACACAAACAGGCCTTTTTTGCTAGCAAGTACACACCATCAGAATCATGTGTAATCTAATCATGTAGAATAAATTGTATAGCCATTTTCACATATGCACTCCTGGAAATATCTAGACAATTTCAGGAGAAATGTTCCTGAAGTTCCCCTGACCTGGCTGTTCAACTGAACAACAATATCAACAAAAGTGCGGAGAAGAACACAGTGCTTAACAGAAAACATAAAGCAGCAGTTTAATTACGTGCACAGACATCATTGCAGTCGCATGCATACATACTATGCACCCTGCACTGTTCACAGGATATAAATGACCACACTCTCCTACTCACTCGAAGTGAATTCTCTGAATAATATCTTGCTGCGTTCTCACATCAGCACACTCGGACTTACTGCAGACAAAATACGAGGGGGCTGTCTCAGTCTGGGGGAAAAATTTGGCTGTATGCGTTGACACAAGTTTTTCAGGAGTTTTCTTCAAGTGTGAAATCGCTATGGGAGATTCAATCTTTTATTTATAGTTCTATGGATAATAATGTAATTATTATAAATGAAAAGGTACACAAATCATATTCCAGGAGATGAAAAGGGTTCTAGATGTTTTATCATTAATATTAAAGTTATCTCCATTATCCTTTGGACATAATGTTTCTAAATAGACATTTCATTAACCTCTTTGCATGTGCTGTTGTTATGGACTGTAAAAACTCCCAAGTCACTTTGGATATTCATTAAAAACAAACCTATGCTTTTTACTGTCCTCTTACTGCAACATTGCAGCTAAAGCCAGTATGACTTAGAAAAGTCTTCTGTTTTTTTAGGTGAAGAGGGAGCTGGCAAGTGTTGTGATCTTTGAGTCCCATGCAAAAGCTGGAACAGTGTGTAAGTTTTTCAATTGTCTTTTTTTTTTGTTCTAGAATCCTTTTTTTTAATCGTGTACAAAGTATGTAACTGCAGGGTGTTGGAAGTCTTACATGGTCCCCCTCCATCTGCTAAATTTTCCCCCAAATCACCACAAACTCTCAAGGATATTAAAACCTTAGCTAGCTGTGGTACAACACTTTTTCACATTATTGCCACTCTGCATTTTTTTTTAAGTGCTAACTTAACTTTAAGAGGGGTTTCGGTTGACCTAGTGGTAAGGCCTGAGTGTTGATGTATTCAGAGGAAGTGTAGGTCACAATGAATCTGAAAAGATGTCTATCATATCTGTGTGTTGACATCGGAGATGAACTGTCACATATCATTTCATTGCCCTACCCCTGTGCTGCTTCTTGTGTCCTAATGTGTGCTATTCTTTCATGTCATGGTAATATGTGTTTTTCCTGGTTATCTTCCAGTGTTCAACCAAGGAGAGGAGGGGACATCATGGTACATCATTCAGAAGGGTTCAGTCAATGTGGTTATCTATGGCAAAGTGAGTTTGCTTAAATCTATTCATCCACCTGGATGCTTAGGTGTCTCTCTTTGACACATACGGGTTTATCTTTGAATGTATTATGGATTGAAATGTGAAGCTGTTTTTGTCTGTATGACAAGACCAACAGTTTTCTCCCTGTGGGGCTGGGAAACACCAGCAGAGGAGTTGAGCAAAGAGTGCTCTGCTCACTGTGACTCATCACTATGATTTAAAGGCTTAGGGGATTGAAGGCATGCACAATTTTCACACTGCTGATTTACAATCATTGTACAGGCAGAGATACTCTACATTCCCATGTGTGTGCATAAACATTGATCCCACATGTACATAAACACATGCACTCATTAAACATATACACACACACACACACACACACACACACACACACACACACACACACACACACACACACACACACACAGATATACAAGTACAAATGAGTCATCCCAGTCCCCAGGCTCCTGAATTTTCTGATATTTCTTCAGAGCTTAAGATGAGTAATAAATTGTCCTTGTGTCTGAGCTTGTTTGGTGTTTGGAGGGTATTTATTTATGTGCGCCCTTGCATGCGTGTCTTAGGGTGTGGTGTGTACGCTCCACGAGGGTGATGACTTTGGAAAGTTGGCCCTGGTTACAGATTCACCTCGTGCCGCCTCCATCGTCCTGAGGGAGGACAACTGCCACTTCCTGCGTGTCGATAAGGAAGACTTCAACAGGATACTCAGGGTGGGCAGGGGAGATGTGCATTTAACCTGTGATTTGATACAAGAGAAGTCAAGATCATCGCCTTGGTCTATACTTAAACAAATACTATTACAAGCGATGAATGTTGACAAAGTCACTGCTATATCTGCATTTCAGTCACTTCATTTCACTGAACTCTTTCATGAATTTATTTGGCTCTCTAAAGCTCTAAACACCAAGTCTTACCTTTACCATGATGTATGTCTCCCCCCTCTGGCGGAGAAACTACATTACATTTAAAATGACACATTTTTGCATCCAACATGGAGCGATACATCTTCTTTTTTTTTTTTTATTAACGCATCTTGTTGTTTTTTATAGGACGTGGAAGCCAACACTGTGCGCTTGAAAGAGCATGAACAAGCTGTGCTGGTGTTAGAAAAAAGTCCTCGTGCCTCCACCCTGGGAAGCATTAAGTATGTGTGAAGTGTCTAGCCCAGACACTTACAAGTAAACAGTAGAATATAAATCTCATTTGACTGTCTCATAAAACGGGGCTTGTGTTTTCTCAATGAAATTCTTCTTGCCTCTTGCAGGTACACTGTTATTTCAGGAACGCCAGAGAAGATTCTCGAGCATTTCCTTGAGACCATGAGGATGGACATACACCACAGTGAACCAGGTAGCCTTAAAGACCCAAAAAAAGAAACTTCATGTATTATCTATATGGTTAAGATAGATCAATGGATGATAAAGGAAAAACGGGTATATAGAGAGTAAGGCAAGAGAAATGCTTTAATAATTAATGGACATTTGAATGACCTTTGGTGCTAATGATTTTCTCCCCTGTTGCTGTCTGTTTCCTCCTCACCTGGCAGACCCAGCTGTGGATGATTTCGTCCTCATGCACTGTGTCTTCATTCCAAACAGCCAGCTGTGTCCTCTCCTAATGGCACAATATCCTTTTCTGACTCTACGTACTTGTTTTAATAATACTTGCTGTCTGGGATGCCCTCTTGTAAAGTTAGCTGACTTAAATGTTTGTCACTCTAGCCAGTGTGTTATGTTGACAGGCCCACTCTGTTTGTGTGTATTGTTTGGTGCGTACTATTACAGTGGTACTGACAGCATCTCAGATTTTGCTGTTAACTGGTCAATGTGGTGAAAGTGCTGAAGCAGCAGTTGACTGTCCAGCACTAATGAACTGAGCACCCTCCTACCTTCACACCTCCGTCACAAGTTGTAATCCTAGTTGAGAAGGTTTTGGGTCTTGGTCATTAAAATGCAAGTGTTTATCTACACACTTGCACTTCACTATGGCTGCACTGCTGATATCCCCTCATTTGATTCTTAGAATCCAGACCACTACCCATACTGACATATATTCACTTGACAAAACAAATGGCACTTCACAAATGAGAAGCAATTTGTAACTCTGACACCCAGTGTTTCCAGTTGGTACTGCAGTCCAAATTCAAAACATTGGAGAGAGCTGACTCACCCCGCCCCGTCCTCCCTGGAAGAGATGTGCCATGTTGCAGACACGGAAGCTTCAGTGTTGAGTCCTCAGGAAGTCTGCCGACCATTGAAGCCAATGTTGCATGGAGGCCGAACCTGGTATTGCAAGGCCACGTGATGCCACTGGGCCGAGAAAGACTTTCTTATAAGCTTATTTGGAGAGATAAAGTGGATAACTTTTTTTGGGGTACATTAACTTCCCGAAACGAACACTGAAATAACCCATTTTGAAATCATTAGTTCCTAAAATGTGTAAAATGAATTTAAGGCTGAATTCAGAGATATTTTTGTAGACATAAAGAATGCAGATTAGAGCCACTGAACTGCGACTCTAAGTGCACATGCTCAGTAATGTGAAAGATCTGGGCACTATTAAAGCAGAGGCTTTTTAGGTCAGGTAGAATAAGTTATATCTGAAGCAGTTCGCTTGCTTACTTCCACCGCTGTAACACCTGTTGGTTTGCCATGTAACTGGTCTCATATCTGGCAAACCGAGTGTGTCCAAGACCGCTATGTGGGGGTACCCAAAAACCGCCTACCTTCTCTGGTAAAAACAAATACTGACCACTCAGGATGGTAAACTTAATTTCGAAGGACTTATACTGGCTGCTGCAATGTTGTCAGAGAAGCCAGCACTTCAACATAGAAGGTTTCCTTATTGTTTTCCTTACTGTGATGATGAAGTAAGGTTATTTTATGATTCAATCCAGTAGATATCTTACATGTTGCTCCTTCACATCACATTTTTACTATATGTCAGCTCCTTAATCCTTTACTGCACCCTGGTGACTTATTTCAGTCATTAGAACACGTAAGTGTGGGAGACTATAACCTCATTGAGGCATCACCCTAACCAGGATTATGACACCAGTTGCCCCTGACTACAAGTGTGTACTGGTGGCTAATCAATGGCCTTTATTTTATAACCCTGATGCTCCAAAGCTGGCTATTGGATGCCTCTAAGGTTGCCACACTTTCAAGGTAAATATCTAGATTCTGACACCAGCCCCCAGTTTTCAGAATGATCAGACTCACTTCAGACAAAAATCCCACAAAGATTCTGCCCTTAACTGGGCTAAATTAATTTCCAAATGCGTGATCTTGTCACTTGAAAAGTACAGCAGATGAGCTCCAAGCCATTACAAAGCAAAGTTGGTTAAGATCAATCGACTTTGAAGGATGAGTATTTCCACATCCACTGAGCTCTCCGTCAAAGGGCTTCACTTTCAAACTTTAAGACCGATCAGTTAAAATTTCTTCTGGCCTTCCCCCTAGTCCTGCAGGTCCTCCCAAGGTTCTTGCAGGCCCTCCCAAGGTTCTTGCAGGCAGCACCAGCCTAGGTGCAAGCCAATGGTGTGCAAGTCCTTCCATATTAAGATGGCTGACTGATCTGTGCTCCAACACAAGGAGGAGTAAGATACTCTAGCCTTTCTCTGACAACTGCTTTAATCTTTAACCTCATGTGCACCTACCATGCTGCTGCCCCGCCTGGCTCTGAACAGGAGAGGTTGGAGTATGCAATCAACAGTAAGAGAAGAGTCCTCATAATAGCCCTGCGCTGGGCCAACACACACACATACATGCTTCAGGAGGAGCCTGCTGCCATCTCTTTTCTTGAGGTGAGCAAAAGCCAACTTAACAGTATATAAGAATAAACGTCAGAAACAATGCAGAGTATAGACATGGTATAAGTGTGTTTTTTTTTTATCTCAATTCATTTAGGAGTTGTACGGAAGTGTATCAAACGATTCTCGGATTTTGAGAGCTTTGAAAGACCTGGTTCCCGACTTGGAGAAAGTCGTTAAATTACAGTATGTTCACTTGCGCCAGAACATCATTCTTTCACTGTGAGGCTTTTTATGGCAGCCATATTTATTGAACACCATTTTGCTTTTTGTTTGCAGATCAGAGGAAGCCAAAGCCACAAAAAAGGTACATCTAGACTTCTTTTATAACAAAACTTCACAGTGCAGTTTACAAGTTACAGCGATATGAAACTGCACATCTTCTTGTGTAATTCAACAGAAAACCCTCATACGACAGTTCAGCAACGGGGAGGAAAGACTGCAGAAAAAGCAGCCAATTAGGAATCAAGATGACAGTAAGTTATAGTGTGCGTGTGTGTATGTTTTTTTTTTTGTACTTTGCGAGGGGTGTGCCCTGAGGAGAAAGGTATTTTAACAACTGTTTGCAAGATTACATTTTAAAATGAAATGACGTCCTGCGAGATTAATCGTATAATTAAGCAATCCCTGACCCTTTCATTAGTACAAAAGTCAGACCAAAAATGTATTTGTATCTGTGTGTGTGTGCGTGTGTGTATCCAGTCCTACTGAAGGTGTACTGCAGCGATCACACATACTCTACGATCCGGGTTTCCGTGGCCGCGACGGGAAAAGAAGTCATCAGTGCCGTTGCCGACAAACTTGGCACCACTGATGAGCTCTTGTTGGTTCACCTCAGCTCTGCTTCTGGTGAGTACAAAGAACGATAGAAACCTGAAGGGGCAGTTCACCAGAACAGTCCCTATGTACAGATTTTCAGTATTTTGACATAGACAATGTGCACTGTCTAAGTCGAGGTCCATAATAGTGTCACTGTTGTCCAAATGTGTGAGGATTCATCTTGTTGATGATGTAAACATGACTTTCCCCATTTTCGTTCCAGAAAAACTAATCCTGAAGCCTAACGATGCGTCGGTGTTTTCTACTCTGAGCATCAACGGGCGATTGTTTGCCTGTCCCAGAGACCAGCTCAACAATATAGTAAGAGATGAAGGTTTCCCCCGTTTACTTTTTTAATTCATCATTGTCTCAATAACAATGGATTATTGTTACATTAGATTTTCTGTAGAAGTATGTTTGTGTGATTCCACCTATGTGCCTCAGGCTCCTCTTCCAGACCAGGATGGTCCCACTGCAGGCTCCATGTCAACTTTTGAGCTGATGAGCTCTAAGGACCTTGCATACCAAATGACTATGTTTGACTGGGAGCTCTTCAGCTGTGTGCACGAGGTATCACGCAAGCAAACGCTAAGAACCAGCTCAGGCTAGTGGTTCAACACTGCTCTTTGCAATCATATTGTTGCGGAAAAATCTAATTTGAAATTAGTTCTGCATCGAAAACCTGCTCCCCCAACTAACGTCTCCTCCCTCTTCTCGCCAGCATGAGCTGCTCTACCACACGTTCGGCCGACAGAGCTTCAGGAGGACCACGGCCAACCTGGATCTGTTTCTGCGGAGATTCAACCAGGTCCAGCTGTGGGTGGTCACTGAGGTCTGCCTGTGCGGACAGCTCAGCAAGCGAGTCCAGCTGCTTAAGAAGTTCATCAAGATAGCTGCACAGTGAGCAAGACATGTCACACATCTATTTTGCAGACTTGTTTGAGAAAGATTCTCTTGATCTTTTCTGCTTTCACTGCATTTTCTGTATGTCTTGCTTTCTTGTATTTACCTGTAGCTGTCGGGAGTTTAAGAACATGAATTCATTCTTTGCCATCATTATGGGGATGAGCAACCCTGCTGTGAGCAGACTGAGCCAGACGTGGGAGGTAAACTTTGTCTTTTGACTGTCTGATACATGACCAGATCTTCAGTTTCCTTAAATTCTGCTGTTCAATTTTTTTTCCCTCACAGAAACTCCCCACCAAGTTTAAGAAGTTCTATGCCGAGTTTGAAAGTATGATGGTGAGTTGCATGACAATTTGTATACCTCGTTGTATTTGAGGCATAGATATACTCTAAGGAAAATCTAAACATTGTAAAAATGTTTTGTGTTGGTTTTTACTGCATTCCAAATATCTAAGAAATTTCAATTGTTTATGTATTTTATAACAGGACCCATCAAGAAACCACCGCTCTTATCGACTCACAGTCACAAAACTGGAACCGCCCATTATTCCCTTCATGCCCCTTCTTCTTAAAGGTATGACATGTGTCTCTGGCATGATTACGCCATCACAGAACTATACTCTGGGCAATCGTAAAATCCTTTGGCTGTCATCTTACAACAATACAGTATATGCTTTGGGACAAAGGGCAACAGGCTTCTGGTGTAGCAAGAGGTTAGCGATAAAGAACTTAAGACCAAGACCTCTTTTTAAAGTGCTTTGCCTTCATTTACAGCCAAACAATTACATTAAGTAGTGAGAATGGAGTTTGTTTTAAAAGACAATATCTAAGTGCAAATTGTAAGCTGCACTATTGCAGTTTATTTGCAGACGTCTGTTTAAAATTGATGGATTCTGGATGATTGCTTTTTTGCCTCTTTTGCAGACTTTTTCTTGTATCAGATCAAATCCACCTGATTTATAAAGCACACTTTTAAAAAGGACCAAAGTTCTGTACAGTCAAGTAAATGAGCAAAAATAAAAACACACAAAAAAATATCAGTAGAAAACTCCTTTAAAAGCACATAAAAACATGAATAAATGTAAAGCTGAAACCCTAGTGGGCTGTACTCCTAGGACTACAAATGAAAATCAGAACACTTCCATTACAAAAAATCGATCCCTGCACCTACATAATCAGTAGATAGAGAGTAACTCTTGGAGAAATGTGGCTGTTTTCAAATGTAAATGTTTGTTTCCACAGATATGACATTTACACATGAGGGCAACAAGACCCTGATTGACAATATGATCAATTTTGAGAAAATGGTGAGTATCTATTCAAATTGAAAGGGCAGGTATTCATTATAGGGATGTGTTTTATGAATTACCCTGTTGTTCGCTCAAGTTTAACACAAAGAGTTACTTCTCCTTATCTTTTACAGCGTATTATAGCCAACACAATTCGGCAAGTGAGGCACTGTAGAAGCCAACCATTCAGTAAGTCTTGTCATTGCACATCGGCACATTTTGATCACACGGCTGTAAATGCATCTTTTAACCACATTTGTCTTTTCTATGACCACATTAGATCCGGACATATGCCAGCCTAACAAAAACCAAGCAGATGTCAGGGGTTACGTTAGGAAGCTGTGCGTGATCGACAACCAGAGGGCGCTGACTCAGCTCTCTTACAGGCTGGAGCCTCGACGGACATGAGCACCAGATCTTCCACCACCATCGCCTTTTCTGTAACGTTAGCATAAAAAAAAAAAAACACACACATTACCTGGATTTAATAACTAACACGGCTGGTTGTAAAGTAGCAAATCACAACTGTCAATGACTCTAGTACTATCATGGACCATTACGGATCAAGGACTTGTACTGTGCCATTAAAAGCCTCTTCCTCCCGGACAGAAAGTGTTCAGCTGCTCTCTTGTCGCTGTGTCTCATCCCCCCCCCCCCCCCCCCCCCAGACTTAGGGCTGTAACTGTACTAGTTGTTACTGTTTGGGACCTGTTAGATAGAACTGTAGTGTATAGAACTTGAATCAATATCCTGCATGACTGAACTTCATAAGCTCTGTGTTCTATACAGTGGATTTCTATCAGAGTGTCCTGTTATGTTGTGCCACCCGAGATCAGCCCTAGTTTACAAAACATTACTGTACTTGCCTGTAAATCAAACTGTACTCTCCTGATGGTCTTAATCATAGAGGGGGAAAACACATAAACCATAGTAGCCTAGACTCTTCATAACTTCTTTGGAATATACAGATTAATATGAAATCCGAAAATACTTATCCACTTTATAATCTACATGATTGTATCCAAAACTTAAAAACATCTTTAAGATTGGATGTCTAGCTAAATATCAGTGTCCTTTAATATGAAGACACTTCAAAACTACTACAACAGGAGTATTAG
>NC_089198.1:18163315-18245815 GCF_963930695.1 Labrus bergylta
TGTGTTTTGAAGGATTGGTGTATACTCTGAGAGCTGGTTCTTGCTGTGTTTCCTGGCAGGACATTTGAAACTGAGACCAGTATGTTTGTATGTGGTTGTAATCCTGGATGGGATCATATGGTTAGGATAAAGTACGACACACCACGCTAGACTTGTCCAGCAACCATTACTGCTGCACTTTGGTCCGATGATAACTAAAAATAAAAAGTACAGTAGGAAAAACAAGTGTCTTAGGGTATGAATGTTTGTCAAAGTTAAACAACTTTTCATCCATTTAAAGGGTCAGATTTGTTAGTTTTGTACCCACCAGACACACAAAGGAGTCCTTTGTTGGGATATAATCCTCTATGTCTTTCTCGTCTCTTGGAAATGTCAGTTTTAGCAGGGAAAAATGAAAAGTTCAAAGGTCAGGGATAATCTGGATTAGTCGGTCAGTGTGTGTGTGTGAAGGTTGTTGGTGTTTCCGCTGTGTGCAGGTCTGTGTGATAGGAGGGGCTAAACTGTTGAACTAAGAGGTCTCTGTCTTATATTTATGTTTATAATATACGTGAAGGAAGTGTGCTTTAGCTGCACCAAAAATGGATATTAGCTCTTCAATATCCTTTGTTTAAGGATGGTTAATCCCAAAATATGTTTCCAGTGTGATAGATTTAATGTAACCAAATGACCAAACTGAATGGACGTTTTCATCAACAATTCTGTTCAAACTGACTTTTCTGCCTCACTGACGATTACTTCTTTGTATGTATGTGTGTTGTTACAGAATATGCTAGTGGGGGGTCTCTGTATGAGTACCTCTCAAGTGAGCAGAGTGAGGAGATGGACATGGAGCAGATCATGATGTGGGCCATACAGATAGCTAAAGGTAAAGCTGACATAATAATGATGGTAAAAATGGTCTCAGAGGCGATGTGCATCATCTGTATGTTACGTTAATGTTATTAGTTAGAGGAGAGAGGAGCTGAGTCAGAAATAGTAAATAAATACTATTCATTTGGGTGTTACCAAACATAGACTTCATTCCACCATCAGTGTCCCAGCTGGGCCTTCCCTAGTCCCTAGTCAAAGCAGTCTGAGTGAACACGCCTCTGCTGAGTCGTTTCCCACTCTCCTCATCTTTGACCAGAATTAAGTGTTTACACAACAATTTTCATCATCCTTTACCTAACACCAACATGGTATTACCATATTACCATTTTTAAGGTCAATGTTACAGTTAACATTTATTACCAATGAACTAATAGTCAACTATTTTCAACATGAGGAATGGATATTGCAAGTTTCATCACAATTGGAAAACTATAATGATTGTTTGGACAAAAATGCAGTATTAACTTCTAGCACAAAGTCTGCTAGGAAGCCATTTCTATTCAGTTGAATTCAAGAATTTGTGATCAGTTTGAGAGGATTATGGGAAAGAAGGCTCATTTAATCTATTTCATAATATTAAAAAACAACTTAAATTTGATGTGATTTTTTTTTTTTATCAAACTCCTCAAGAAATAAAATCTTTTTAGGGGTTAGCCAGGTTTGTTTTGTTTACTGAATATTTTCTCTTACAACAGCATAGCGTACATTCAGCCATAAGCTGTGTGTGATGATCAATCTTTATATTGAAATCCAAAATTTAAATGGATTTAAGACAGGGTAGTTAAATAGCCTCTTTCTCAGCAGCCTGCATATTTCTACATGCTGCAAGAGGTGTCTTAGAAATAATGATATTGATGAATTAACTATTAATATAAATTCTAATATTCATTTGACCTGTAGAAACATTGGTTCAGTGGGTTCTAGTTGCACCTGTATCATGTGGCTTTCGTTTTACCTCAAACAGATTTTTACTTAAACTATAGTGCACTAAAATCTCACAAATCCTGAATGGAAATATCAACCAAACCAATTAGAATAAAATCATTTGTTTTTACCAGTTATAAATGCCTCTCTTCATCTCCCCACAGGGATGCATTACCTCCATGCAGAAGCTCCAGTCAAAGTAATTCATAGAGACCTCAAGTCACGGAACGGTAACACACCAAATACATTTTGATTTGTTCATCAAGTGTGCATCTTCTAGCCAACATTATATTGTATCACTATCTTATCTTACATCTGTTAATCTGCTCTTTCGCACTCTTGCAGTGGTGATGACAGCAGACAAAGTGCTGAAGGTTTGTGGCTTTTCTTCAGGCACAGAGATTCACATACAAGCATTTTTTTTTTTAATTCAGTTCAATCAGTTTGGTAATTATGTGCTGTCTTCTTGGTTCGCCCTGTTGGGATTTCAGATTTGTGACTTCGGGGCGTCAAAGTTCCTGTCGCACACGACCCATATGACAGTGGTTGGCACTTTCCCCTGGATGGCTCCTGAGGTTATTCAGAGTCTGCCTGTCTCGGAGACCTGTGACACCTACTCCTATGGCGTGGTGAGCTGGCACTGCCTGACATACAGTATATCTGCAATGAAACACACATATAGGAATAAGTACTAAAAATGGTCAGGTACTGACAGCTGGAATTAAATGTTGCTCAAATTTGTATTTTTCTTTGTCTTGGTCTTTTAATCTATATAAGACTGTTTTTGAATTAAAAAAAACAAGGTATCAGTAAAGTACTGTTTAGTCAAAGTATCTGCAAATGTATCAACAGTATACATTGAACTATGGACTACATTACAGTGTGTGATGTTTAGATGTGACTTATTATGTGATATAAAGTGTGTGCAGTGACTACCAAATTATCAAAGAAATCCTTTCTATCCCCATGAAGTAACAACGTCTGTTCTGTTGGTAGGTGCTGTGGGAGATGCTGACTCGGGAGGTTCCTTTCAAAGGATTTGAAGGGCTGCAGGTTGCATGGCTGGTGGTAGAAAAACAAGAGGTAACCCCATCCTCTAACACACACACACACACACACACACACACACACACACACACACACACACACACACACACACACACACACCTTTGTGAACACCACTGTCAGCATGTAGATGTACTAGAGGGCTGCAGGTTGCATGGCTGTCGGTAGAAAAACAAGAGGTAACCCCCTCCTCAAACATACGCACACACACCTTTGTGAACACCCCCGTCAGCATGTAGATGTACCAGAGTCTGAGACGGCTGGAGGAACAATGTGATGCTCTCATGGTTTCCACTGCGAGCTGGTGAGGCTGAGGCTGGGTATTTTTAGGCCTGATGTCAGTTCTCTGCTCTTGTAAGGCCTGGATCCACTGCAGTGGAGCTCAGCCAGACCCCCCCCCCCCCCCCCCGGCTAAAGCCTTTACGAGAGAAAGAGAGAGAGAGCGATGAGAAAAAAAGAAAAGATTAATAGGGACAGTTGATTCAGGAGGTTTATGGGAGTTGGGGGAGTGACTGTTGGACTGTATGTGTTTCAGTTATTGACGTGTTTGAATCCCCTGCAGCAGCCTCACATAAAAACACACAGGCACATACAAGGACCAACAAACAATTCTGGGAATATGATTCCTGCGTAGCTCTTGGCTTATCTCCAAATACTCTCCCTAAATAACTCCCTCTCTCTCTCTTTCCCAGTCTCCCTCTGATTTTCCCCTCCATTGCTATACCTTGCTTCCTGACCCTCTTCCTTGCCCTCCCTCAACTCAGAGTTGGTGATATTTTAGGATTAATCCCCAGAGAACACTGTTTCCATGTAGTGCGCTGCACTATGTGGGGCTATCTGGGCTCATTCAGACCTTTGAAGATGCCAGGGGATCTATAATGCAGGGACATTGTGTTGGTGGATTTACATTAACTGCAGTTTAATTGTAAGAAAGAAAAAAAGTGGCCTCACATATTGTAGCTTTCTTTGTTTTAAAGACCCTGATTTTTTTTTTCTGTTAAAGACTTCTCTTATCTTCACTGTGCCTTTGTTTTTATCTTCTTGGTAGTGAGTCGTAGTCAGCGAGGCGGCAGCTATGGGGCCGCTTGCTTGTCCTTCAAGGCTTGTCAAACCGAACTAATGAAGCCTCAACAGTCCTAATGAAACACGGTCACTCAAGCAGCTTTTGAAGAAGATGAACTTTTGCCATGCAATTAGTTTCCATTATGGTGAATAGAAATAACTTGAGTGATTCCTTAACTTTCTCTTTTGATCCATAAATACAAGTAATATGCTACTTTGATTGAAGAACAAACACATTTGAGTGTATTTAGCCTATTAGCAGTAGCAGACAAACAAGCTAAACTAAGATGTTGCAAACGGTCAACAGTGTACCTGCTAAACATCAGCATTAAAGCACTGTTGTTGTGTTCAAAATCTTGATTGGATTGTAAGCGTTAACATTTGTTTTTACCACAGTACACAGTGCAGCCTCCATCACAACGCGTTCAATTTGCATGCAGTATGCAAAAACGTTGGGACATAATGAAAGTCACAACATTAGGCCATCAACTTTTGCCCTCCTGTTCTTACAGTACATCACAGCCAGCAGCACAAGGTGTACATATTGTTGAAGAAATAGTTGCCTTGGATACGATATTAAAAAGCTCTGCAGTTGATGTGATTTATGTTTCTTTTTGCTGAAAAAAATGCAAACTGTCTTGAGTACTGTTAAATGTTAAAGGTTGTTGTTGTGCATCTTGTTTTTCCTTTTTTTTTTTGCATACTCGATTGACATACATGCACCTGGACTTCAATCTTTATCTGGTGTTCTAAAATAGTTTTGTCTTGTTTTAACTTGTTTGGTTTGGTCTTACTGTGTCTATACATTTCCAAGATTGTTTGGAGGACATGTTTTTCAAAATTGTATCACAATCTATTGAGATTAAAGGCTTCTGCTTCTTTTGTTTGCCTGTGTTTGTGTGTGTGTGTCCGTGTGTGTGTGTGTGTGTGTGTGTGTGTGTGTGTGTGTGCGTGTGTGTGTGTGTGTGTGTGGTTATCTAGAGGCTGACCATCCCCACTAGCTGTCCAGCAAGTTTTGCAGAGCTGATGAGGAGATGCTGGCAAGCAGACCCAAAGGTAAGCTTAACGAAAAACAGATGCAGTTATTAATGTCCTCAAAAAATGGTCTCTTATACTTTCAAAGACTTAACAATAAGTGTGTGCTGGTTGTTCTTCCTTGTGTGCATGCGTACACATACAGGAGCGTCCACAGTTCAAACAGGTGCTGGTAACCCTGGAGACTATGGCCAACGACAGCCGTCTACCGGACCAGTGTAACTCTTTCCTACATAACAAGGACCAGTGGAGGTACACACACACACACACACACACACACACACAGACACATACACGCAATGTTTTGTTTTTTTGACAAATGCATTCAGTGGCTTACTGCACTACAAATAAAACTCAGTATGCATGTACAAAATTCAACATAGCTATGCACGTGCCAGCATGCACACACACATGCATACAAACACAGCTCTGTGGAGTCTAAAGCTCGGGAGAGAAGTTGAATGTGTGACCCTGTGCTCTACTTCAGTCTATAATAAGCTCTCTGGAAACAGTCCATGGAAGAGATTCCTGCACTCCTCCTCTTTGCCCTCGCCCCACAGCAAGGAGGCAACAGAGGGGATGGGGGAAGAGTGGAAGAGAGAAAGAGGAGAAAACCAGCTTGAGCTGAAGACAAAAAGTTCAGGGATGACCAGAATTGTATTGAGTGAATATGAAATCTAAAGCACCGAAAAATGAGAGAACAAAAAGGTTTGTGGGAAGCCAAAGCGGACAGATGATGCGAGAGAGGGAAAGAGAGAGCAGAGGAGAGAAGGTGTGAAATTCTGTGCATATTTAACATGAGTACGAGGCAATCAATTCTGAGTTTTTGGTATGGGTGGAAAACTTGGGCAAGGGGAGGTGGTGTGTGTGTGTGTGTGTGTGTGTGTGTGTGTGTGTGTGTGTGTGTGTGTGTGTGTGTGTGTGTGTGTGTGTGTGTGTGTGTGTGTGTGTGTGTGTGTGTGTGTGTGTGTGTGTGTGTGTGTGTGTGTGTGTGTGTTGAAGGAACACAGATGGAGGTATAGCTGTGCGTCAAATCTGTCTATATTTAGTTGCCTTGAGTGTTCATACCAGGTTCATAGGTCGTCACTTACTTTAACAGTGCCCTCTTGTGGTAACAAACAGTTCTTCAGCTCAATATTTACATCTCTGAAACTCTTCTGCAGGAACAGCTTAGTATGTAAACATTTGATGTCATGTTTGATAAAAACACTTATTAAAAATGTGCATTTTAATTTGCCAATGTAATCAGAACTGCAGACTTTTAGAAGAAGTCAAATAATTGAAGTTACAATTAAAAACATTGATCCACTTCCACAGTTTGTAGTAAATCTAACCATGATTTGTGTTTATGTGTATTCCATGAAGGTGTTATGATTATGTGAACTCAAAAGCAGAATACTGACATATGTGAACATGCTCTTAACGCAGTTACTTTCTCACTGTGCGATGTCGGAAATATCAAAACTAATTCTTGTCACTGAAACTATAAAAGAAGAAATATTGAACAGCATTGAAGAGTGGTTGACTTACCTGCAAGAACACATGCTTTGCTTCTTTCCTGTTATACAAAATATATTGTATGTGTTATTTGATTATATATAATTCAGGTAAAACTTGCACGTTTGTTGCAGCTGCAGAGCTTTGATGGCAAAAAAAAAACTGCCAGCCCAAACTGATAAAGACATCAAACCTCAGTAATAAGTCAAATGTATCCTTCAGTGCACACTGGAGCAAAAGCAAGATGGTGTTAGTCGTGATACTGGACTGTCTATTTAACTAGTAAAGTAACCTTGAAACTATGCCCCAACTTCATGCACAGTTAAACAGATATTCTGTCTGTGTCTGCACATCCAAGGTGTGAAATTGAGTCGACTCTGGAGCGCCTTCGAAAGCTGGAGAGGGAACTTTACTCCAAAGAGAAGGAGCTCGAGGAGAGGGAGCGGAGGCTCAGACTGTGGGAGGAGAGGCTGATGGAGAGGTCCAACATGAGTCCCAGTCCAACATCCCTACTCATGGAGCGCTCAAACATCTCACCAGTAAGTTGCATGGGAGTAAAGGTTAATCTCTTTAGGCAGCTGAAGCAAAAATCAACCTGGACTTCTTGGCCTCTTTGTGATCCCCTCTCATTCCCCTCTCTCTCCTCTCTCTAACATTTTCAGTTCTTCACACCGATGTCTATCGGTTCTTCCGGCTCGTTCTTCCGCTCACACTCTCAGGACTCCAACAGCGCCGGGCTCAGCAGTGCTGGGGTCAGCAGTGCTGGCGTCAGCTGCCTCCTCCGCACCCTCAGCAACGGAGACACGGAAAGAGGGAGCAGTGCAGCGCTGGAGAAGGGGATGGGCTCACTTGACAGCGGGAGGCTGCACGCCATGATCCGAGGTTTGCAGGGCAGGTTCGGAGATGAGGATGAGGAGGAGGAAGAGGAGGAAGAGGAAGGGACCCTGGAGGAGAAAAGATGGGGGCAGAGGGAAAGGGATGACAGTGGAGGAAGGGTGCAGGTAACACTCAGGAGCTTCCCAGGCGGTGTAGTGGAGAGGGAGGAAAGGACGTGGGGGGACGGGGACAGGGAGAGAGGAGGGATGCAGAGGAGCAGGGTGACCACCATAGTCCGAGGATACTCAGGTGGGTTTGGAGAGGGGGAGGGGGAGAGGGAGAAAGAGGGAGGGTGGGAGATAGAAAAACTTGGGGATAGGCTGGAGGAGAGAGGGATAGAGGGAGGAATAGAAGGAGGGAGGCTCCCAACTATGTTCAAGGGTCTCCACGGGAGTTTGGGGGGCTTGGGGGACATGCTGTCCTTAGATATGAATGACATGGGGGACATGGAGAGGATAGGTGACATAGACATGGACATGGGTGACCTGGGAGTCATGAAGGTAGTGGGTCAAGGTGTCAGGAGTGAGGCTGGGGTCAGGGGTCGCAGGACTGACATGGGAGTCATGGTCCAGGGAGTAAGAGGTGACCTCAGCGAGGCCATCAGCCAAAAGATTAGAGGTGAAGTGGGAGTCCTCGGGCAATCAGGGGTGCAGGTGAGCATGCGAGCTTCGTCCAATCAGAACTCTGTGAAGAGCTGCAGCGTGCGGCACGGAACCAAGATCAACATGTCCTCTGCAGCCAGGGACATGATGGAGCTCGACTGGTCTGATAGTGACTAGAAAACAAAAAAGAGAAATACACACAGAAAAACACACAGAGGCCAAACTAGACAGATTTTGTTTCAGTTTGTTAACACATACAGTATCTGAGCTGCAGTATGTGCATTAGAATCTTTGAGAGAGTTGAAAAAGAGCTGGTATACACACTTTTTTTGGTATTTTTTTTATTGAATGGATGAATATTATACCCATGTGTACTGTGAAGTAGGAAGGAGAACGATACGAAATTTGCCTTGTCATTTTGTCAGAATGACTTCACCTGTGTAATTTAACGTGCTATTAAAACTGCTGCATAACACACTGTAAGAGGTACAAGTGAAAGAAAAATAACACACTTGAATGCCGCTCTACTGAGGCAGCACGGTCTGATATTTTTTTCCCCGCTTAGAAAGTATCTCTTAGTTTATAGCTTTGATTTGTTCAGAACAAGCTCAGTTCTAACTGTGATCTAGTGTGTGAATGTTTGGCATTTCTTTCTGTATATTTTATCGTTTTTCAATAAAAAGATTATAAATTTTCTTTTCATTCCTGCTCTTCTTCTCTGCTAGAGTTAGCCCTATCATCCAGGACATGTATGTATACATTTGAGTCTGTGTTAACTTTTATAAATCAAACATGGACGACAAGTTTTAACACATTGTACAAACCTACTTTGTCTCATAAAAATCGAATTCCTGCTAACCTCACATTCCTAAAGTCCCCATCAAACACTGAGCAGCAGGGCGACTCCTGCCAGCACCCACTTGGCTGGCCTCTCCCTGGTTTTTAGGCTAAAAGTCCATACATATGTAGGTCCTCTGATCTTAGTCTTGTAGAGGGGACACTCGTAGATATTCCTGGTCTCCTGGCGGTCATTGGGCACAGCTCGGACTGAGATGACAGGCATGGCCGGGGTCAGTTCCTTCAGACGGGCCTCAGTGATCACACCAGTCTGAGTGTCCCACCTTGCACCTGCAGCAAACACAAATGTAGAGAAGAGGAAAACATGGTATATCTTTTTTTTTTTTTAAAACATTTCTTAACATGTATGACACCATTTCATTCACAGAGGGAGAAGTTAGCTTTTACTCAAAATTCCTAAAGATTAATTGCAGAAAATGTTCTTTCAACCTTCCATGTAAAGTCCATAAACGTATGCCCCTTCCCTGGCAGGCTGGTTGAACTCTTCCTTAAACTTCTTGGAAACATCCACGGTCAGGTTCACCTTATCAAGGGGCCACTCGTTCTTCCGTGCCAGAGACTGCATCACTGCTGGAAAGCCAGGCCAAGACAAACAAACAAACAAACAAATAAGACACGGAGGACAAATGAGATAAAAACAACAGATGGCACAAGTGCAAAAAATATGTTTTTTTTTTTTTTTTTTTAATGATGCCTGGGTTTTACTCTTATATGTGAGAGAGTAAAGAACGTTTGATACCTGTGAGGAAAGACTGAGGGTTGAAAAGTCCGGACAGCCAGACGACACTGGGCAGAGAGAGGTCCTGAGTCCAGCTGTCCAGCTCTTTACAACGCTGCAGCACATCATTATACCTGACACAAACACACATACGTGTACTTAGATCATGTTTTGGACATTATATAGATTTTAATTAATTTCCTGGAGAATCCATCCCCTACCCTCAACCAATCACTCCAAATATTTAGTTTCTCAACTGGGGACGTGGATTTTATCCCCTATAAAAAAAACAATTCTTAAGTCTGAAATGTGTACTACAAAGTAGGCTTAGTCACACCAACAAAGAGAGGAGAAGATCTGAAGATAATGTCAGAGTTCTGTCTGCACACTGTAAAAATGGCACATGTATTTCTGACAGCTTCACTAATAAGCAGTATAACTTATAGTGTCCTAAAAAGCTTATTTAAATCTATAGTTGATAAAACAAAGCAAACGGCAAACATAATAACAAAAAATTTCCTTTTTCTGTTCAAAAACTTAATAGCTGTTTACATTTAGACGCACTGACAAACATGTCACACACACAAACACACCATATTGACAGGCTGTAGGTGGAGGGGTAGGCCAGTTTGGTCCAGGTATCAGGGACGTTGTCAAAGAACAAAGCAGTCTGCAGCTTCTCCATCTCAGAGGAGATGGCCAGTTCACCCTGTGACGGACATATTAAACTCTTACTTCACAATGACTACGAACAACTATGGTGCTTTATCTGGCAAATTAACATCAAATAAGTATTTGTACATTTGCGAGTCTGGTATAACTACTTTTAAAAACAGCTGCTCTACACTTTTTAAACTGCAGCATATGCCACCTGATCAGATAAAATAAATCTGCAGGATGGATTAATGTGGTGCTTCAAAAGACTCCCGTGTGGCAAAACAGGAAGAGGGCTTTTTATTCTTTAAGTGCACACATAGCTAATGATAAGGATAATGGGAGTACTGGGAGATGTCTTTATTTGATTAGCACTAATACTAACACCACCACTGCTTTGGGACAAAAAAAGCAAATAATCCCTTCAACTCTGGCTTCACACTTTAGTCAGCAGTAAGACCAGGGTATAAGAACAATTTAGATGTTGTTGAAATGTATAGGAACAAATGTAGAACAAATTGGTTCTACCTTGAGTCCTAGGTCCAGCTCTTTGAGCGAGCGGCGTATCTCGGAGATGAGCATGTTCATGCGTTCACACTCCTGAAAGCAGACCAGGATGTACGGCGAGCGTTCAGCTGTCTTAGAGGTGATGTCAGACATGTTGTACTCTTCTGGAAGCTTCTCAATCACCTCATCTAAAATAGTTTTCACCTGAAGGAGTACATGTCATTAAAAAGTAGGTATGAAGAAGAACATTTCCTAAAGTTTCCACATTTAGTTTTGTAGTTCTCTAAATGTTGTATCTCAAGAGATTGAATTCAGAGATGAAACTTTTAAAGACCCCTCTGTCAAAAATGGTCACATGTTGTGTCTCTATTTTGTTTTTTGCCAGGTTCAATCATTTAATATCCATCAGTAACAACCCTGATTCCATAAAAAAAAAAAAAACATCCTGTTGTGTAGCTACCTTCTCCTCCAGGGTCTGTGAGGCTCCCTCCCCCATCACAGCATCCGGAGACTGCAACTCCAGCAGAGTGTGGAAAAGGCTATCCGACGTTACTGTCAAGAACTCAATTTCTGCATTGGGGTGTAACCCATAATGCACTGGGCTCTCATGGGGCAGCATCTCATCTATGAAATCATGGTAACCCTGGAGATGTAGGGAGAGAAAATGATGAATGTTCCATCCATTAATTCCTGTCATCTTCTCATTAGACTTGCATTTAAATTCATAAATCTCTTGAAGGTTTCAAAGCCACACGTAAATGATATGGACTACCCTGGTTATTAAGAATTCAACATCAGCAAGGTAAGACATTGAATGTTACAAATTCACACAATATCTATCTCTCTTGTTACCTGGTAGTCCAGGTTGGAGGGGACGAAAAATCCTGGAGTCAAAGCAAGCTTTCGGTCAAACTGGGCAACAAAACAACATAAAGGAGAAGTTTTAGCTCTCTTACACAGAACAAAACATGAAATTACTCCAACTCAAGCAGCCAAAATTTCAAACTCTTTAATTTTTATTTGCAGTCTTTCGCCCATAACAAGCCACTCTGCTGCTAACTAGAATCAATTCTCATCCCCAAGTGTCCAAAGTCTACTCCAAACCCCCCCCCCCCACCAAAAGCTTACTGACACTGCCAAAGTGTTTGTGGCAAGATTAAACTTCATTAGGGATCCCTTCATAGCTACACTAAATTACCTCCAAATGTATTCCCTTTCTCGTTCTTGGATAAATAAACAAACCTGGTTTGGCTGCATGTATTCCTCCAGATAAGTTCTGCAGAGCCGCCTGTCCCAGTCATCAGTGATGTGTCCTCCATACATGATCTCACCAAACAGATACCTCAGGTCCTCCCATGGCACCTTCATCAACATAATCATTACCAAAATCACTGCTAGTACAATCATCATAATCATCCCCTTCATGACATGCTTCCATGAATCACCCTGTGGCAAACACACACATGCTCCTCCCTCCCAGTCCCCAATGCAGCATGTCATTCAAACACAACATCAACAACACACACTCCACCTGTGCGTTGGCCTCCAGGTAGTTGTAGAGAACGTTAACTGATATGGTCAGGTCTCCAGTGTTGAAGGGATACTTTCTGTTCCAGCCCTGCGGTCCAAACTTCCTCCGCTCAGCTACACAGGCGTGAAAGTAACACAGAGAGAAGAGGATGGTCTTAAACTCCTGCTCACGGCTGCACTGGTCCAGGATGTCCTGCAAAGATACAAATGAATTAATAAAAGAAGAAAAAAAAACACACCATTTACACAAAGCAGACATTAGACACCCACCTGGTCAAAGTTATCCAGAGCTGCATGCAAATTGGCATGCATGCCTGTAGGAGGTTCATTGGTGATCTTGATTGCGTTTTCCAGAATGCCCTGAGGGAAATCACCACATCAGTGATGTAATACTGTATGAGTGCAGGAAAGATACCCAGGAGGCTTTGTTGTCTATAATTGATGCCTTAAGATGCCCTGACTGCATGTGAGGTGTACCTGTGGGATAATATGTTCCTGGGGCGTTGGTGCTGGCTCAGCGCTCATAAACACTCTGTAGTCGGGATGGCTGCCTTCAGAGCAGCGCTCGAGCAGCTTCTCAAGTGAACCCAGCCAGCGAGCAACCAGGTGGATGTTCTACAGGGATGGGAATGAAAACAAGCAATACAAATATAGTTTAGCATAGAAGGTGACAGTGGGAACGCTTAAGTATTGAAAGTCGAGAATTATCAAAATTTCCAAGAACACTTGAAATCATATTTGTTTTCTATAAACTAAATAAAAACACCTACATTTAAATCAAATTTGAAGTACTCTTAACTGTATTTGAGCAAAATGAGACAGGTAATCATTCAATGTAATATTTATGATCTTTGATACATTTCTTCTACTTCTATTAACCCCAATATTCAGAGAAAACACCATCTTCTTATCAGACCTGCAGTATAACCCAGTGACCCTCCTTGGAAGCCTTTTCCATTGCAACCTCAGCCACAGCCTCCTGGCCCTGGCCTAAGGACACGTTGTGAAGCTTCCCAAGGTCGATGGTGAATCCCAGCTTCCTTCCTGAGAACATGAAGATTTAATTAGAAGTCACACTCCCACTGAAGTGTGTCATTAATTGACCAATTATTATGGTTAGAAAGAAGTTTTCGTATTTTTAAACCCTTTTCTTTGTATTATCTACAACGTGATCATTCTATTGTCATAACACGACAAAGAATATGAAGTAATGACACTTTTTTCTAAAAGCCCAAATGGGACACTTCTTCACAAAAAAGGGAATGATGGCATAAACAATTCAAACCTATAAATATCTAGTAAATATACAAGCAGTAAAAAGCTTTGAGTATGTATCTGTCTTTGTTTAATTACCCAGTGATTCCACATCCTTCAGAGGGTCTACTCCAGGGGAGAGGATGAAGAACACAGGAGAGGCTGGCCCACTTTCTCTAAAGGACTTCGCAAATTCCGTCTTTCGACCCTCTGTGTACTTCACCCCGAGCTTCTCCTCCACAAAGTTCCTACATTGATAATAACTTTCTTTGACGAGGCAAAACAAATCTTGCAAAACACACAAAAACAAGCAAGTCAAGAAACTCAGTGTGCCCAAAAGGGATCCACACGAGATGGCCGGACGCAAGACAGAGGGGACAAAAGATTTAAGAAATGTTGAAACACAGGAAAGATGAAACAGGTTTGAAAATTAAGGTCAAATAAAGAAATAAAGAAAGAAAAAGCATAATAGCAAAAAAACAAACAAACAATAAAATAAATAAAGAGAAAGCTAAATACAGTAATAAACAAAGTAAAACGCTACAGTATGCCATAAAAAGTGTCTAAAGCCTCGTTTTCATCAAGCGGCCGGGTTCAGTTCGGTTTGGTACGGTACCTATTTATTGTTTTGATCAAAATAAGGGATCCGTACCGTTCTACTTTTTTGGTACCCTTCTGTTGTGGTGCCAAGGATACCGATCCAACCCTAAAGGGTCCCCCTTTGTTTACTGTGTCCCTTTCTTCTTCTTCTTCGTTGAACTTAATTAATAGCGGGCTTCACTGTGTTGGGCTGCTATGATGTCACATAATTACATAACTGACAGCCTGACGCAGCTATCTCCTTCTGGCTTACACTTCGCTTACCAAATAAGGGCACGGTTGGCTGTGGAAACGCTAGCAAGATCAGGGTTTACTGTCTCGAACTGAACCAAACTCTACTGAACCAAACCGGACCGCTTGGTGGAAACAGGGCTTAAGAAAGTGATAGAAAATGAGACTGTCCAAATATTTTTAAGACAGAAGGAGGAAAACAGGATCATCTCATATCTGTATATAAAAACACAAGAGGTAAGAACTCCTAACCTGAGAGCATAGGTCATGCGGTCTGGTCTTAGGGCTCTCATCATGATTAGTTTCTGTAGGGAGCTTTTCCCTTTCCACTCCTGAGGAAACTTCTCCTTCTCTGGACACTCTGACTCCACCATCTTCTTCCAGCGTTTAGGAGAGCCTTCAATGTCCCGATCCAGACCTCGAAACTCATCAGTGAAACTCATGACCTGAGCAGAGAAGAGGCTCAGCCAATGGTGTTTGACAATATAATTAATTGTGGTTGGCCAGCAATAAAAGCAAATATTTTATGGATTTTTGTGTGAGAAATCACCTTGATGGCGCTCCACGCCGTGCTTGAAAGAAAGTCGAGCTGGCTGACGTAGGTGTGGTCAATGTTGAAACGTAACAGGAAGTCCAGCTCTCGCACATCTATCTCCTTACTCAACAGGAGCAACTGAAAGAAGAAGAGCACAGTCAGAGAAGAAATGCTGCATCTCTTTAACACTCACACAGACTCATACACACCTGGAAGGCCAGCTGTGCGGTGAAGGTGAGCTTGTCTCTCTCAAACAGTCCCCGGCTGATGTAGTTAAAGGTGGAGTAGGTAACGCAGTCTATGAGTGTGTTGACTCTGCTCTTGACATCCTCACAGGCCTCTGCCATCGCCACTGCCTTGTGGAAAACCACGTTAAAGGCCTGACAACAAGAGCGAGATGTTAGGCTAATACAGAAAACATGATGATACAAAAAGTGAAAGCACATTGTTTTTTTATAGCTCTTTTCATCTTTAGAGAAACTTTAAAACAGAGACACTTTTTTCTATTTCACCTTGAGGCTGAACTGGTACATGGGGTTGATCTTGTTAAGGTCGTTCATGATAAAGTAAAGCAAAGAAGCTCTGACAGCAACAGGACGATAGTGCTCTCTGGCTTCGTTTATCTTCACCTCATTAACTTTAGCTTCCAGGACCTGTGAGGGAGGGATGAAGGAAGAAGACAGACGACGGAAAAATGTAAAGGTCAGGGCAAAGGAGGAAGTACGGGGGTTGTTTTTAAATCAGGCTTTAAAGACAATGTGAACACATTTGTAACCTTCATCTCAATCTCAGCAGCTGTGTGTTTGGTGGTCTCAAGCTTCTCCACCAGCACGTTGTCACCCAGGAAGTTACTCTCTGCAGCAGACAGCCTGGTCAGCAGCTCGTCCTCCAGAAGTTTCAGCTCAATCTTGAACATGTTCTGCTGTGTGGTCAGTTCACTCTGCAGGGAGAGAATACAAAGAGTGTGTATCAATTACAATATGATACGACAAAACACACATTGAGCTGCTTTTTGGGAATGACTCTCTTTACAGCTGTGATTCTTCATATTTACCTGAAATCTTATTTAGTGAGGAAATCGTTTTTGCACCTATCATCAACAGTTTCTTTGTACAGTATGTTTAATATAGGGATGTATTCAGGTGTATAAGTGCAGCAGCATTTGTGGCCCACCACAAATTTGCCATACTTGCACTTATTTCAGCCCACCTTGAGGTGCTCGAGGTCGGGTCGCTCCTGATTCACCACCTGGGCCAGCAGCTGGTCCTCCAGACCATCCCTGGTCACAGTGAAATTGATGAGGGTGGTCTGTGCTTGAATCTCTGGCTTGTAGTGAGGGTTGGCCAATTTAGTGTGGAGAATCAGTCTAAAGCCTGGGTGGAAGAAACACTCCTTGTCCCCGACCTTTATACAACTGTGAGAGAGCGGTGCAGAGGGAGGAAGGTCAAAGGAATAGGAACAAAAGGTTGTTTAGTATGTACACAAATGTGTGTCTGTTGTGTTACCTGCCCTTCTTGATGGTGTATCGCCCCAGCAGAGGATCGATAACAGGGTCAATGGTCTCCTCAAGATTCTCTATGAGGACAGTGTCCCCTGCCACTACGGCCTGCTCTATCACGTCAACATACCTGGAACAACACTGAATATTAATTAATGAAATACAAATCATGAAAGTTTAATAAAATACATACAATTGCCAGTTCTCCCAAATAGTAACACTGTTAAACAAATGAGAGTAGAAGCTTGTGGTAGCATGTGTGTGCTATGTAATATAAATGCGACTTAAAATCTTCACAGTATAACCATAAAATCTTCCCAACAACGGGATCAAATATGTATGTTTTCGGTTGGTACATTCACACAGACTGAATCAGATTCATTATTTTAGGTGCAGAGCAGTCTGAGGATTAGAAACTGGCACTGGGAAACACTCACCCTTTCTGCTCAAGACTGACGACCTTGAGGCTGCTGCCACAGCGACTCTTGATCCACTTGATCCCTTGTAGCTGCGGGTCAATGAGAAGAGGCCAGCGTTCACCTGTTGTTAATCACACAGGAAACAGGAGCAGATTCGTGAAACAAAACTGGCAGTGCACTATTTGAATGCCTGTAGAAAAGGGACAATCATCTCTTCAATGATGAGATGGAGTATATGTAACAGCAATACACACAGTTGATGAGGATGGTTGCGTTCTGAGTCGACATTTTGTCTCCTGGTAAACCTTCATTGTTCCACTGGGCCACCATGGCATCATCAGTCAGCATCGACACTGGATCTAAACCTTCTGTCATGGGGATGGAAACCTGATATGATGGAGAGATTATGTTACTGAAATGTACAATTACGACAAAATGTTATCATGCAAAGAGAACAAAATCTGCTGTTTTAAAGACAGGCAGCTGTGGAAAAGATAAATGTGGAGAATGATTCACACTTTCACATAAAATATAAAGATATATTTTCATGTTCATTCAATTCAATTCTGCAGAAACTATTGAAAAGTGAATGAGACTGAAGACCTTCTGGCTGCGCAGGAAGGGCATCCAGAGGTTTTCCAGCAGCTCTCTCCTGTATTTCTTGGAGAAGGAGCCAGAATAGGAGATGAAAGCTGCTGTTAAGAGGACGTCCCCACTGAGAGTCTCCTCATGTTCATGGTACTGAGCTACTGAGTGGGCCCAGCGCACATTCTCACTCTGAAACATTCACATTTATACAAACAGTGAGACCCTGGAGTGGAACCAATACTGTACAGTAGGTTATTTATAAAGAGTTGACATACTGCTCTAATACAACATCTCTGGAAACAGTTCAAGAAACACAAGTAAAACTTATTTCCCATTGACCACTGCTGCACCCACCTCCAGTCCTTTGACCAGCCGATTGGCAAGTTCTATAGTCTTGTTGGTGCGGTTGACCTCTTCCTGAAAGCGTAGTTTCTCTGATGTGGCTGTCTCAAACGCTGATGTCAAAGTTTCCAGGCTACTGTCCAACTCCTGAAAGAAACGTATATGATGACTTAGAAAATATCTATAATTTAACTTTATGTCAAAGCCATTAAGGATCAGAGCCTAAACGTAATAAAACAAAAATAGTGAGGTGACACCACTTATTACACTCCACTTAAAGAAGGCCTTCTTTATGGGCGAGTCGACAAGATAATTTAACTTAAGTTTTTGTTTGTAAAGGGACCATGTACAATATTAAACATAAATGTTGCCATTTGATGCATTGCACCAGAGTTAGCCTTGGGCTTATTTACATCTGCAGTCCCTCGGCAGGTCACAATTAAAACATCACATAGTAATACAAACATAAACTATAACAAACATAGCAGATTATCCCAGAGCAGAACATCGCATGCATGCACGCATGCACACACACACACACACACACACACACACACACACACACACACACAATTAGAGACTTCAAGGAGCAATTTGAATGACAAGAATGTTCTGCAGGAGAAGAGGTAGTGGACTATCAGACGACCTTTAAATGTACTCATGATGATGATAAAGAAAAAGTGAAACAGTCACCTTCCCTTGGTAACTAGCAAAGTGTTATGATGGAGTCTTGTTTTTTCCATAAACATATTTACATTTAAAGCAAGATTCAAATAAAAAAAGGAGAAAAATGAATCCAAACAAACTCACCGTAAGTTTCTTCCTGATGGCCTCGAGTTTCTCAGCAGCCTCAACCAGATCAGCGTTGGCTTGAGACAGACACATCCGCTTCATCTCTACTTCACAAAATACCTGGAGAAGAAACACACAAATGCACGCAAGCACACACACAGCAGTTTGAACCAAAGATATGCTAACAAAAAGAAGAAATGCACAGACTGTTTTTTTTTTATAAAAAGAAGAAAATAACGTTGTACTTACAAAAATCTATCCAGGGCAGCACAAATGTTGTGGAAACAGAGAATAATTATCAAATGATACAACCACAGTGTAGTACACTGAAAAACATCAAAGCTGTTTAAAATCAGTGATATTTAATTAGTATGACAGCTGATGTATGAGTGCGCACCTCATGGAAGCGGATAATGTTGATTACCCAGGAACAGAGCCCGGCAGCAGCAGAGGATTTCTGTCGTACAAACTCAGGGTTGAACTCTGGGTCACTGAGGTACTCGTCCCTCACACACTTCACTGTGGCCTCGGGGATGTGTTCTTTGTCAAAGTTCACCAGAGCCTGGAGGAAGTCATCCACCTGGATGTGCAGAAGTGTGTGTAGATCAAATCAAAAGATGTCACTGGTTGATCTCCATTGTAATATATTTGCAAACCTTTTGGGTTCTAAATCACACATTAGGTGGGAATTGAGGTTTGAAATAAATTACACGAAGCTGGAAACTAAACTGGAAACTCTCTGATGGAACACAGTGTTTGCCAAAGTCTCTATTTCAGTTAAAGATATACAGTATCATTTATTTGACTGAGAGAAAGCCTATGGCTTAGATAACAAATTATCTAAAACAAGAAGCAAAGATAAGAACACTGAACAAAACACTAAAAAGTAATGACACAGGCTTATTGTACTAAAGGATATTATAAAGAATGTCAACACACTGTTACCGTTTTTGGCAGTTTTGGAAGCCCAGATAACACACAATAATAAATTGTCAATGTGTCATTGTGAGTGTGACAAATTGTTATTTCTCCACATAAGGGGATTTATGTGTAATGGACTTTCTGGCTTTGTGGCCGACAGCTATTAATCCACGGAACAGTACAACATGTCATTGTAAAATATCACCTTGCTCATAACCATCTTGGAAGCCTTCCAGCTGCGATCTTTGGGGATTCTTCCTTGGGGAGACAGTAGCACCAGAACAGCTGCTGAGACGTTGGTGACGATAGCTGTAGGGTTGGGGAACGTCCTGAGTTCTGTCAGATTTAACTGGATGAACACACACACACACACACACACACACACACACACACACACACACACACAGATACAAACACACACACATACACACACACACACACACACACACACACACACACACACACACACACAGATACAAACACACACACACACAGCATATTTATTTGGGCTGGGATGAAGCAAATCTTGTAAGGCAGTTGTGTTGAATATTTGCAGTGCTAGCACATATAAAACACATTGAAAAATTACATTTAACATAAATTATGTTTAATGGGATTCATGTCTCTATTTATGTGTACAATATTTTTACTCTGTTGAGTGTGTTGAGGGCTGTATTTGCTGCCTGCAGAGCAGGTTCAGCCTTGGCAAGGTCTTCCTCTGTTTCCTGCTGCTGTTTGGTCACTTCAGCTTGGATTGCTGCCACCTGAAGAAACAAACAAGAACAAAAACAACGTGTGCATTCTATTTAGTGCGTTGAATAGATGCTGCAAGTCTTTCTCGTTGAAAAAATAAAAAAAGACACGCACATCCCTCAGTGGGTGCTGGATCCAAAAAACACAAATAGGCAAGGAAAGCAAAACAAGATCTGCACAGCAAGAAGATCCCGTTTGAAGGATTCATTATGTGACGTTTCGAACCAACATGCTCTTCCTCAGACTACTTTCTCATGCCATCACTCCATCATAAACACATTTTGTGATTGTGCAGGTCCTCTTATGCAACAGTCTCACCTTTTGCTCCTCTGCATCTGCCACAGCTCGCTCTTGGTTAAGCTTGTCCGTCTGTTGTCCAATTTTTGCTAAGAGAGCCTCTATGTCTGTGTTCCTCTGCCACAACTCCACCTCCTGCACAGCTAGCTTAGCTTTCAAATCTTCTACCTGAGTAAGACAGAAGTACCTAGCTGAGTTACAGAATCAGTCACACAAGATATATTGTTAACGTTCCTAAGTATTTAATGTTTCTTGTCTGACCTGCGAGGCGGTTGACTTCAGTTTCAGCAGGCCGTTTTCTAACCGTTCCATCTTCTGCGTCAGCTCTGTGCGTTTTTTCCCCAGCAGGTTGCCATACAGCTTCATGAACTCCAGGAAACTCTTCGGTGTGGTGTAGTTAAAGTGTTTCTCATTCTGTTGATACTTGACACTCACCTGCACAGTGATTATGAACAAAAACACGAGATGGGATGTCAGAGAGGGTATCAAGGTTTTTTTTTATAACGGTGCTCTTTGATAACTCACCTCATTGACACTGGTGTGGGCGTATGAGATGAACTCACTGATGGATGCTCGCACTTTTGGCTGCATAGGGTAAACATGAACAGGGATTTAGAAAATTCTTTAGTTGGATTTGTTCTTTTTAAATCACTTAATAGTACTGACAAATACGATCATATTTTACTTCTGCAATGCAACTATTATGTTTGTTCTTTCATCTGATGGTATCATTGGCATATTACTTTCATATGCACCTTTTTTAACATCAGAGTTTCTATGTTTTAAACTCACAGAGTGCATAGTTAATATGTGATAAAGTGAATATAAATGGTATTTGAACATGCTGTCACCTCCAGTCCAGGTATCTTCTCTATGAAAGTACAGCTGACAGACTTCAGGGCGAGCTGAGGCCAGGGGTGGAACCAGTCTATGGCCGTACAATTCACCAGCGCCGGAAATTTCCTAGCTCGTGTCCTCAATGTGAATCCGACTGGAGAGAAACACAGGACGACCTGGAGGACAAATAAAGAGGTGGCAGACATATTTTGAAATCAGTGGTATAGAGAAGGGTTTTGATAATATAGGTATTATGCTTTGCTATAAAATGGTATCATACGTGGCTTAAAATTCCATTATGAATGATTCAGACCTTGAGCTGTCGTCTTATCCTCTCGATAAAGAAGCTCCAGCAGTTGTCTCTGCTATCTATGAGTCCTAAACCTCTCAGCTCCATCCGGATAGATGTCACAATCATATCCACTTCTTCATCACTAAACAGGTCCGGAATATCCCCTGATTGATTTAAAAAAAAAAAAGAAGCAAGCTCAAAATGCACATGTGCTCAAAAACCACACCTCGGATTTCATATAGAAATATTCACTCTGGAGGCTGTTTTTCAGAATACACTAAAAGCCTTTGACCATTAATTCATGCACAAAGACCTTTAGTATTCAATGGAAGAAAATATGCTTATATTGTACATTTGATAACTGTAGCTTTTGAAACAGACATCTCCACTCATCAGAAGAAAAGACACTCATGCTTTGTCTGCACAGCCAAACCTGAAGCCAACATGTCATTGATGAGCACCAGAAATCGTTCATCAGGAATCTGAGCGTCTGTATGAAGAAACACCGTTCCAATGTTCTTCACCCCAACCTTGATATACAGCGCTGCTATATCACTCTGGATATGAGGAGATACAGAAAAGGGTCAAAGAATACATACAGTAAATATGGCGAGGTAAATCTGCTTCATCTGGTAGGAATCTGCATCAAACGGTGTCAGGACATTTTTTATCTGTTCTGCATTTGCTGTTGAAGCATTTTTACCTTGAGGTCATTGATGCCATAGCCTTTACGCAGAGTGATCTGGAAAACTTCCAGCATGCTGAGGAAGGCAGCCAGCCGGCACAGACTCTGCTTCCCGCTGCCTCCCACTCCCACCAGCAATGCATTACCATAGGGGGCCTCTAGGATACGACTGATACGACACCTGAAACCGAATACCAGAATGAACAATGTGCGTGTGGTCCGAGGCTACATATGTGCTCATCTGTGTAAATCTCTGCTTGTGCATGTTAGCAGATGGTTGACGTTACACTGCATGTGTCTCTGTTTGTGTGTCTTACACATGCTGGATAGCTTCTTCAAACAAGACCAGGTCCATGACAGCATGCAGCTCATTATAATGCTCCAGAGCATCTGCCAGCGTCTTCTGGAGTTTCTCCCAGTCTGACGCCTGACAAGACGGAAATATAATAAACTTTTTGTCTCTTTCACGGTATGATTATGACAATTATTGTTCAATAACAGCTGGGTAACCAACCAGATATGTAATAGAATTAAGTTCTGATCAACGCCTGAGTCCATTAACTTTCACTTCAAACCTCATATACAACTAAAAAGTAATTAGTCGAACTAATGACAGTTCATCCATCCTCATTTATTTGCTGACAGATTAGACATGACAGCTGAGTTTGTGCCATAAGGGTTTGAATATGGGATCTACAGATAATCCACATAATAAATTGGTTTAAGTCAAAAACAATTAAATTCATTCTTTTTTATTATCAAATTTAATAAAGAATAAATGGATTCTTGAAAGGAGCAACATTGAGCTCAGATCAGAATAGCTCTGACCATAATGTGTGTATAAAAATGAGCCAAACCTGGTGATAGCGAGGCTCTCCAACTCCCTGGGCAAAGTGACAGTACACCAAAGGCTGGTGGATGAAGATGGACTCATCTATTCCCTGAAGGAAATTGGCAGAAACACAGATATGAAAAGCTGGAAATACTTAACATGCCACAGTTAAAATGAAAGGTTATGGCTAGAAATAGGCCAGTTATAACTTATTTCAGTAATACAGTATGATTAATAGCCTGTAAAATTGCCCCCCATTTGCCACAAGGGGATGCTGTGCCGGTTGAAATAGGATGTGTGGCGGAAAACAGTGACAGTGACAAGGTTTTAAAGACAAACATATTACTTATATCTGTTATTTCTCACCTCAAAATATCTCTTTCCAGTATCCAGAAGGATTTTGTTGAAGAGCTCAACATCTTTTTCCTCCATCAGTTTGTCCGAGTAAACCCTGGAACTCTCATGCAGCCACAGGTGGACCAGGTCCATGGGGTATCGGATACTCTCTGGCAGGGTGAACAAAATACCCTACACACCAAAATATGCAGAATAACAACACCATGACTTAGTTGCACAGCATTTGTATGGACATACTTTTCTTTGGCTACATGTCCATCCTGACTAAAAAGGCTCCTCACAGGTAGGTGGGTGGGTAAATTGATAGATTAGCTTTGTTTAGACTGCATAGAAATACAATACACGGCTGCAGAGCTGCAATCAGAGTCATTGAAGAATTATTTTTTTATGCCTCTGGAAATTTTGCATGATGGTCCCATACCTGTGAATCTCATTTAAGGAAACATCTTTCATCATACAACATGAATGTGTGTGCGTTACCTGGAAAATGTTAGAGAGGTCTCGCAAGTTGAAGATGTAGTGGAAGCGTATCGCCGTAGGGAGGAAGTTCTGACTGATTTTTTTGTGCAAACAGATAGCTGCCTGGATAAGCAGAACAAAAAGATGAATAGCTTAAATGGTTTCATGGAGACTGAATCAAACAGGTGGGCAATATTAATGTTAGACAGGCTACCAAATAAAAACACTAATATTGTTTGGAACAAGCAGTATAAAAAAAAGCTGCTTTAATACTGTGGGTGTACCTGTATCAGAGTTCCTACTGAGCGGGAAACCCCGTAGCTGAATCCTCCCTGAAGGAAGTGGGCTGACAGGATGCTGGAAAAGATGGTGGCCAGTGCATCTGCACTAGGGAAGTGTACTGAAAACACTGAGAAATGCCTCTGAAAAAAGTGAAGAAGGATGTGAGAATACATTTGTATTAAGTATCTGTGGAATCAGTGCTGGCAAAAAAATTGACCCTTCACACTGCTCTCTAAATGTTACTACTAATACATTGTTTGAAGATCCAATTTGGTTTTATCTTTCTCTGAAAGTCTCACTTCAAAAAGGCAATCGCTTCTAATATTCATGTTTTAACAGCTGATTCAATCATTTTTGTGTTAATTTAGACCTTGATAATTATTTTGTAAAAATGCTAAACCATTAATTAACTTAAGCAATTGAAGAATCAAGAGGAATGGTTATAATAGTTATATATGTATGTGTGTGTGTGTGTTCACTTAAGTCAATACCTGCAGTCTGGGGTTGATAGAGAAGCTTCCAGCTGTTGGGTTCATACAGGTGATGTATTGGCAGTTGTGTATTTCCTTCAGCACCAGTCGTTGTCTGTCATACCTACAAATACATACAGGTGTTGTGTAGCTGTATCATGCATGTATGCAACATTGAACAAGTGTGTTCATAGCGTGTCACTCTTACCAATGGTTGTAGTCGAGGTGCTGTCGTATGAGTGTGTGCGGCTGGACGGTCCCATAAACGTCTACCTCAGGCATGTTGAGGTCATCTATGAAGTAAATGAGTCTCTTAGCTGTAGGAGGAGCAAATTTACGACCAGCTTTCTTCTCCAGGGGTTTCTCCAGGACACCTGAGGGCCGCACAGTGCATATTAAGACAGCTGTTGTAAATGACAGGAAAAAATGTGCCCACAGCAAAATACTTTAAATTCAATCCATGTATAAATAACTAAAGAATGACTGTCAGCTACCAGTTACAAAATGCATTCCAAAAGATGAGGGAATTACAAAAATCACATGAATGAGTGTCAAAGTAAAAGCGCTGTCATATACATTCAATGTATTGAGCAATATTACAGGAAAAATAAAACTTGGCAGTATAATTTGATGTCAATAAACAGTGACACAGGCAGATAGAATCTTATTTCTCTATTCACACAATGTATTCAGCAATATATGAAGAGATTTGAAACAAAGCAAGGGCATCTGAAGAAAGGGGAACAGTCTCTCACATTAAACACACCAGTATTTTCAGACATAATTAACATACTGTACATGTATACCGGGAGATGAAGTTAAATGAACTTGGTAAATATTTATATGTAGATTTACACAAAATGTTCATCTTATTAGCCAAGATTAAAAAATGGGAAGTTTTGCAATGGTGAACATTTTATCTTGATACAAGATTTTACATTTTATCCCAATTTGGATTTATTTTTCCTGTTGGTTATGAATAATGTTGACACTTTCCTATAACTTTCAAAATCTGATGTGTTGGTTTTGTAACCTCAGCATGGTTAACAAAAACAACGACTGAGAAATACAGTTAAAGTCCACCCTGGAAGATCCTCAGCATCCTCTGCATGCAGAGTTTAGACTTCTGCCACCAGGGAGGAGGTTCACTTCTCGTGTTAGGAGGGCCAAATCAAACAGATATCTGAGGTCCAATCAGAAGTTGGGATCTAAATAAGCTGTAGGCACTGTTGCCAAAGACTGTTTGTCTTTGTGTCTCTTATCTCACTCATGTCCATCATGATGATATCCATGGTAGTTATGTTTTATACGTATGTATTTATGTCTTTGTGCTGTTTTTATGTTGTGTACTGCCTGTATGGACCTCTGTTGCAAACCAAATTGCCCCTCAAGGACAACAAAGATTTTCCAATCCAAAACAGCTGTCAACCATCGCTTCTTTAACCTGAAAACCCCTCACTTTACAAGGAAAGTGAGTTGAATTGATTTTATTTAAGTTAAGCATTTGCAATTCCTGTGGTTCTTACGCTGCAGCATGGCTGATGTGGTGTAGTAGTTGAAAGGGACTTTAGCCACCATGTAGTCCTCCTTCAGCTTAGCTACTTTATCTGACACCAGGATGGTCTTGCCCACTCCCGCGTTGCCCACTAACATGATTGGCTTGCCTCTCTGGAGCAGCAGGTCGATAAAGTAGGTCAGACAAATGGTTTCTGGAGTGTGAACCAACACAGTCTGAAACACACATGACATGACCAGACTGAAAGGGGCATGTTCAAAATGTAGTCAATAATGACTGTTAACATAAACTGCAGCTAGTCTGTTCTCAGCGCGCACATATCACTTGTACACACTTGTAATGGCACATCAGGCTCCATCTCAAATGGCACCATTTTCTCGCTCCAGGGAGTAAACTTTTTTGTTTCAGAGTCAATGAAATAATCAAAGACAGTGCCCTGGGAAGGAAACTTCACCGCTCTCATCTCCTTCGACCACCAGCGGCTGAATTCAGCACGGTAATCGTTTAGCTGCGAAAAACAGAAATATAATTATGCGAAATTATAATCTGTCTTGTGTCAGTATCTACAATGTGAAACACTGAAAACAAGAAGATAGCTCATTGAGTAAACGTTGAGCCACCACACACATGATCCTGAAAGAGAGCGCCTCCGAACGCCCAAACACAGGCGAAGACAAAGTAGATCTCATAAAGTTCTCTGGGAGAGTCAGGGGGAGTGTTTTCCTCAGTCAGCAGGCAGTCCAACAAGGAACACAGTGTCTGATTGGCCAAATGACATAAATGTAACATGTGATTGGACAGTACATATTAACCTATTCTACTGTTTGACAATTTACACATCAGAGATTTTCACAATATGGTTAAAGACACTTTAAAGAGAGTATGTAAAGGTTTGTCACTCATTGCTGTGTGTTCTCACCTGCACCATACTGTTTTCAGGTATGGGAGTGATGGTCTTCAGGTTGCAGCGGACTTGTTCCAGGCAGTAGGGCACATACTTATCAAACAGAATGGTGAGGTTGGCTCGCTCCGATTGGGCCTGTCGAGTGTCTATCCAGCTCGTCACATACCTGGAAAATACAGTAAAGACAAAAGTTCTTACTTAAATACAATATCAGGAGAGTCAAGAATTCTTTAATGTTATATGTTCAACTGTGAGTGTCATACGAGCTCCAGCCAAGGTCCTGAGGGTTGACATAGAGAATGCCTGCTCTGGATACTGTAGCTGGAGTTGCAGCCTTCAGGTGAGAGATTTCAAAGAGCAGACGCATGGAGGAGGACAAGCTGATCCTCTCATTACTGGCAAGAGTCAGAACCTGCACAGGGAAAAAGGAAAAATTGCATCGAGTTCTATCAAATGAATTCCAGAATCGAAAAATGGAAACAAAGAACAATAATAAGAGAACAGAGATTTCCTCTGACCTTATTGTCATCCATAACTGTGTTGAGTGACTCAATCCACATAGGGTCAATATCCCCATCTAGAACAATCCATTTGGGTCCATCATGGCCAACTGAAGTCAGCTCTCTCATGGTAGAGGAGAAGAGTCCTAAATAAAGTGTAAAACACAGACTGGTTGATAATATTTTTTTATATCGATAGTCCTGTCCATCCCTGAAAACTTTACACTTACTGCTGCCTAATGTTCTCATTTTAGAAACTCATTAAATGGAACCAAAATCTGTTTTATTTTAACGTCAAAACTCTTTAAGTCAAGAGCTTATTCCTAGCTAAAAAAAGTACTTTGACAAATTAGAATTAATTCGGAGAAGAGGCTCTGGAATTTGTCGTTATCTTGAAACCAAAATAATTCAGTTTGACAGTGAGTGGAAATCAGGAAAAAATGCTCGTTCCCTTGACTCTCATTTAAAGCTTATTCAATTTCTCATACAATTCTCCATCCCCTCACCGTCTTTCCACTCTCTGGTCGCAGGGTGCAGGTATCCAAACAGTTCATCTGTTGTGACAGCTTTAGGGTTGATATCGTTCCATACGGGCTTCATCTTCATGTTGGCATAGGTTCTGTGGAGAGTCTTCAAGATCTGATGATTAAACAATACAAATATATGACACTTTGTGCACCTACACAAAATCCATTATTAAAATGTCAACCCAGGATTGTTTGTTTTATCGGAAAGCTTAAGATTAATGTCAAAGACAAACAACAATAGATTTGCAAAAGAGAGGCTTTGAAAATAAAAAAAGTGTTTCTGTTATTTTTATGGGTTACATTACAGGATTCAAGTAGTGGATTTTAACCTGACTCTTTCCAGTTCCTGGTCCACCTACTACAAACACAGAGTGCCTGACAGCCAGCAGCTCCTCCAGCTGCGTCACCTGTAGACACACGGTACCTTCATTACACTGTATTCCTAATTCTTATATTCTCTTACAATGTCACATATTTCTAAGAGATCACAGAACTAGTACATTCATGTATTCTTTCATTTTCCTAAGGAGAGAACATACTCTGCATCCCCCCCATTTCAAACCACAGCAATTAAGAATTATTATCTTCAAGAATATACAAAAAATAACTTTAAACCCATTTTATCTTGTTTGGAAAAAAAAGGAAGAGCACTTTCATTTAAAAAATATTGTTACACGAGGAACCTTTAGTATGAAGTTCTCCTCAGGCTGCAGCCGCAGTTCACTGACTGACTGTCGAACAGCGCTTTCCAGCTCAGGGTCTCTCTTCCTGGGCACATCCAGCTGAGGAAACAGGTCACTGATCAGCCCGAGGAATATTGGCACGTCACTCGTGACTATCTTTGGCAGATTGAAGTCCCTCAGGGCCCGCATCAGCACCTGGGCAGGAAATTACAGTGGAAAGTTGTAATGCTCATGTAGTAATAAAGTCAGGCTTGTGGAAACAACAGATTGAACATATTTTTCCACATATTTATTAAAACCGTATCTGCCAATGACATGAGATTGATGCATACCTGTTCCTCAGGTCTGCTCCGTTCCTCTCTCTTCAGGGATCCAGCCACAACAAGGACTGATTTAATAGCCCTTAACCCCCAATCATAATGATCCTGACAGATAAAGGGATTTACAAACAGAGACATAAACAAAGAATATGACACATTTTTCATTAGTTCTGTCAATACAGAAGAGAACAGTGAAATAGCAGCTAAACAGTATTTTAATAGTTCAATCACAATGTCCAGTAATGAAGGAAACATGTTACTGCAAGAAGGATGTATTCTGCATGGTTTGTGTAACCAATATAATACTGAAATAAAAGGGGAGAGGTGACTCGTTTCTTTTTCATAAATCAGCCATGAGGCCAGCATGTGATGATTGAGTAAGTCACCTGTCAAAGTAATGGACCAACATACACTATTTTTCATTTGCATAAAATAAAGTGTTTATAACTATGGGTGTTACATTGTTAAAAACACAGTATTTTTATGACTGGAAGTTTGCAGACAGATCTTGCCTTCATTAATTTTACATTTATATTAAGCTTTCTTACATTACATGTTCAACCATAGACAACACAAGGAGTTGGAACAGTCCTGTTGATTCATTTACCTGTTTGGACAGCAGCTCCTTACAGAGAGTGTAGAGGCTAATGAACTTGCGCGCCAGCAGACGGGCATCTATGAAACCTTCTGCCACCAACATGATCTCACAGATTAGCTCAAAGTCTGGAATCACCATGGCACAGGGCCTGAAGAGTTAAGACACCAAGATATTTATGAGTCACCCTTCATATTTTTTAAGAGTCTCATCTCTCTTTCCTTGTCTTTATCGAACCTGAATAGAGCTTTGAGGTTCTCTGGGAGCTCGGCCCTGCCAGCATAGCCTGGGTTCAGAGTGATGAAGATCCCAACCGTTTGCTTCAGCTCGATCTCCTCTCCCAGGAAATGGAACCTACATGCACACAATTACAGAAAACTAAAAATCAGTCCATAGAAAAATGTCAGACCATATTAGCAGACTAATTAATAGATAATATGGGTAGCTTATTGTGCGTGTCATTATTATTTATTATTTCAACATGAACCTTTGCTTCTTGTTGCGCACAGCATCCTGTATAGTCTTGACCTGTACAGCTACAACAGACAGCACTTCCACTGAGATCCTGTTGAACTCGTCGAAGCAGCCCCACACCCCAGTCTGAGCCAGACCCTTATAGATGTTTCCTATAGACTGTAGACACAGAGAGCAATTGAATGGTAGAGTGAATATAAATAAGATTATCGATGCTCTTGATGGGACATATGTGTCCTCCGTTCTACCTTGTAGTCCATCTGTTCTGAGCAGTTGAACACATACACCATGATGCCCAGGGAGCGTCCAAGGTCTTTGGTGGTCTCTGTTTTACCCGTGCCAGCTGGACCAGAGGGGGCTCCACTCATAGTCAGATGTAGAGACTGGGTCAGGGTGATGTAGCACCTAACTCAAGAAGAATTGATATGTATGAGATATTGTACATGTTTACTTATACATCACAAAACAATCTCTCTTCTAAAAAAACAAAAAAAGTCAAAAACAATAGTATGAACTGTGTAGCATATTGCGCTACATGAATGTGTACCTGTCTGTGAGTGGCGTGATGACCAGTCTGTTAGTGTTGCCCAGGTATTCATAGCTGAACTGGAACTGGGCGTCACAGATGTTGACATAGCAGTGGCTGGTTTCGTCATCCCAGCGATGGCGTAGCTGGGACAGCCATGCAAACGCCTGGCCTGTTGTCACCTAAGAGACGCATACAGTGACATCAACAGGAGGCTCTTCTGGCTTGTTAAATGCCTCATTAGACAAACGTATGTATCACCTCAGCATTACCTTCTGACTTATGAGATTAGCGACCACATCCCGAGCATGGACATCGATGGTGCAGATGGTCATAATTTTCTGTCTGTCTCCAGGAGATAAATCTCCAAGCAGCATGTGGATGAGCGAATTCAGCTGTGTGATCTAGAGAAGAAGAATTTAGCAAAAGATAAGTGAAGAAATCTAGCAGAGTGTTCATCCTCCAACCAAACCATAATCTTTTCCTGGTATAGAAGCACTACCTGTTTTTTGTTGTAGTCTTTGAGGGCTGTCTCAAATCCCTCCTCCACTCTCTCAAAAGCAATGCCCACATCTGTGGCCCACCACACCTGACTACCAGTCAGCCCAACCTATGAATGAAAAGAAAGCAGATTATGTGTGTACTTCTTAAATTTAAACAGTACATTTACAGACTGTGCACCTTCAGACCTGTGCAGGATAGTCAAACAGCCACTGGTCTCTCGGTTTGTCCTCATACGCAGCTACTGCCTCCTGGATCTCTTTTTGAACTGTGCAGCGCATGGTGCCCTCCAAAGCACTCAACCAACACTCTGCCTGAAAAGAAAGAGTCAAAATTAAAAGAGTCAATTAATTAAAAGAAAATAATCCTATAATATATAATATTTGGGACTTATTTAGATGATAACATGTGGCAGTTGTATACACAAACAAGTATATACATCTGGTAGGCTTTAAAAAAATCTGAAAATGTAATTTGCAAAATTATGCAATTAAAGAATACAGCTTTCAAGTCTCATTTAACTTATATTTGCTAACACAGAAATCCAAATTGGGTTTTCATATCACCTGTCCTTCACAGACACATGGCTCAGAGAATGGAACATATTCCCCCTCTCTGCTGTACATCCCTATAGCAATCGTCTCCCCATCCTCCTCCCCTCCTCCATCTCTGTCCGAATCCCTGAAGCGAAGATCTGCTATGTTGTCAAACAGCTTCAGCAGGTGTCTGGTCACCTGGGAATCACAGGTTAACAGATTTTTGTTCAATTTCTATTTTGAAGGTTGTATTGAAAAGAATCAATGTGATGTCTGTCATCCTTATTTTTGATGTAATTGTTCTGCTCCGTAACACTAAGACAGGATTTGAAGACAATTGAAACAATACCTTTTTCATATATTCCCTCTAGGAAAATGTAATTACTTTTTTTTTTTATCCGTCACCTGTTTCGGCTGTGTTCCCTTGGAGACAATCTCCAGCAGGTCTGACGCAGAGACAAAGTAGAATCTGGGGAATGTGAGCCTCTTAGTCTCCAGGTATTCTGCCAAAGCCTTCTCGCACACAGACAGCCTCTTCTGCAAGGTCTCCAGGTTCTCCAGGAAACCAGGCTGGTTGGTCACCTCTACCACATTATTGTTCTGCACCACCTGAGTCATCAAGCTCTGGGCGAGAGAAGAAAAAAACATATTATGAAAAGATTAGTAAACACAACATAAATACAGGGTGAGATGGATGAACTGTATGCAGGCTTGTGCTCTTGTGTATTGTATATTACCTGGAAGTCAGTGTGTATTCCCTGGAAGCGCTCAGCATCGTTGGCCAGCTGGCAGCGGATGTCCTGACTGTTTGTGAAGATGCTGTTGAGGTGAGCCCAGGTCCTCTGTACAGACATCCAGGAGGAGATGACCAGATCAGCCACCATCAGCTTCCTCTGCCAGCCGCTCACCTCCGCCTGGAAATACTCGACGTACTTACTCATGAGGATGTTCTGCAGCTGAAGCTGAGGGAGGATGGATAAATTAAAGAAAGAGCTTAGCATGATGAACAGATGATATTTTAGAAACCTTTTTAATTCAGGTTGACTGATATATTTAATACCTTCTATGTTCCTGTGCAATATTTTTGGGCAATTACTTTTTTGATGACAACACTAAACATAGGCAGACTAAATAAATGAAAATCTGAACTCAATCCTGATGTTATACGACATCATTGCACTTCCAAAAATTACACATAGAAACCATATATCTCATCTTTATAGAACTATCAGTGCATCTGTCACTCTTACTTGGTTGTCCTCAAGTGTTTCTATCAGGTTCTCATCTGCTTTGAGGAGCGGGGTCCCTGTACTCGTGTGAGTCTCATATGACAAAGACATTACACTCCATGTCTGGGTTATTTCTGCCAAAACCTGCCAAAGACAGTGGAGCAAATATTGAATTGAATATTGAAAAAGATAAAGATTGAGCAGCAGGTTGACTAAAAAACTTCAATTGATTTAACTAAGAATATTATGTATGTTATTTCTGCAGTTTAAGTATTGTATATTATTGCTAATGTATTTTTTTTGAAGAAGTTCAAATGTCAGAATAAAGAAATGCTTGTCAGGTAAAAAAGGTGGGGATATTTTCTACTCAAAATAGATACTTTTCTAATTTCAAAACATCATATTTTTATAATCCTTAGGTGCAGATAACCATGAGATAAACTATTACTGGCAGGTCTATGATTCTCACTTTCTCTATGGCCATTTCTTTCACAGCTTTGTCCACAATGTTTTTGACCTCATCCTCGACACGGTGAAGCTGTAATTCCAGCAGGTCCCCCAGGGTGGTGCCTTCTCCCATCACAAACCTGACCTGAGGACCAAAAGGAATAAACCAGAACCATGAGTCTGATCAGATTTCAGATCAGGATGATTGGGTTCAGTGAACTGTGCTGGTCATTTCAGGCCTGGACATGAGCTGGCAGGATTGTTGCGTGAAGGCAGAGCACATGAAGACAGGATTAAAGAACTAAACTTAATATAGAGGCTCAAATCAAATACAGTGCAGAACATGATGATTGATGAAACATTATTAACCCAGACAGAATGAGACAATGTGAAGTAGAGGCTGAGATAATCTCATACCCGGGTGGTGTTCATAAGCTGTTGCCAGTGTCTCTCTCTGACAGCAGAGTTCTGCAGCTCGTTGACAGCTCTCAGAGAGGTCAACAGGTTCTTCACAGTGGACTCCAGGCCCGTGTAGACATCCCACACCCTCACCTCCTTATCCAGCATCTTCATCTCCTTTAACACGCAACGAAGACAGTCATACATAATGAGATAAATTAAGTCAAGAAAAAAAAAAAATTAGTATTTGAACATGTAAGCTTGTCATACTTTGGCAAATCGTCTGAGCTCCATGTCCATCTGCTCAACATTGATCTCTTTCCAAGGAGTCTTGGTCCAATCCTCTATACTGGTCTGGCAAAAGAAGAGAATATAAACTTTTAATTTGTGATTCTATAATTAATGACTGATTTCTACTACTATATAAATCTTTAATTTTAGGTGAAAAATACGTAGTAACATGGTTGCCTGCAGTATGTATGAAGGTCCTTCTGCCCGGAGCTAATGGTTTATTAAGGAGGCTCAAACATAGCTGATAATTGAAAATGCCCATGTTTGTTTTCTGCACAGCTACAAAACGCATAAAAGGGTTATGTATCTTCAATGGTCTTATAGCTTGATTAACGATTCTATTCTGTATCCCCATGCATCACGATGGGATGCATCTTAAATTTTCTATATTGCTACACATGGCTACTACATCAATGAAGACAAGCAGTCATTTAAGAATGAACCACCTTTTAATTATTTAGAAAGTGCTAATAAATCAATGTCAACATAAATGTCTTTACATTGTAAACAGTACTCAGTAATCTATTATGTTCTGTCACTGCATCGATGCAGAATCGTCCGCCTCGCGTTTCATTTCTACACCTCCAGAGCATACCTTCACAAAGATGACCATGTCCCAGACTGCTTTGACCAGTATGATGTCAGAGCGACACTGGCGCAGTTGCTTGTACTCCGGGAAGCTGACCTCGAACAGATCAGCTGTGTCCTGCAGTTTTTTCATTTCTGCCTCCATCACTGCTACTGCTCGATTAGTCTGGAGACAGAAACATTTTGAAGTGGCTTAAAATTAAAAAAAATGTTTTATAGATACTGTTTTATCAAATACTGGAGGGTAGCACTCTTCAACAAAAACAAAAGTACTTTTGTCTCCCACTGCACACCTTATCAGTCAGTTTATACGGCTCCTCCACATTGATCTTAAAGATTGATTCAGTGCGAAACTGTTCTCTGAACTCGTGCTGTTTCACCTAAAAATTTAAATAAACAAACACATTTAGGATACCATGAAGCGACAGTTATAATGCATGTCTGCCTGTTGTCAACTGAACACACTGTGGTGTCAGTCATATATAATGCAGGAACGAAACAGAGAAGGTTTATCAGTCACATACTGGGCTCTTTGTATGGGGTCCCCTCACTGACATCCAACCCTGCTCACACGCAGCCTCACCTCAAAGCGAACACATTTCCTGCGTATAACTGAAACTTCATTTGATTGCAGTGGAGCCACTTCATGTTTTACTGTGAAAGCAATTTTCTTCAGACTCTTCCACTTCTCGGGCAGCTCCTGTGTGTCACACCATGGTAAAAAAAAAGTGAAGAAGATAATGATAAATGTTCATATCTGCCTGCACTATTCGTATTTGTGCATTGGTACACACTTCTAGCTGGTCGTAGACGCTCTCTGGCAGCTGCTGTTCGTAGGTCTTGAGGAGTTCAGCGGTAGACTTAAGAGGTTTGAAGTGCTGTTCGTTGCTGATCTGTCTGTCTCGTATGGCCATGAGGTGGCCCATGATGTTCACAAGGCCTGCGTAGTCACCGTCAGTAACTTTGTCAGACAGGCCGTGAGCCGTATCCTGGAGAAACGAGGATAATTCTCTCACACTGCGGGATAGAAATGAAGGACAGCGATGAGATGTTTTAAAATGGAGAGGAGGGATACATGAATACATTTGATTTTTAAATGAAATGAAAAGAACCTCTAGTACCATTATAACACTCCCTAAGCTGAACATATAAAACTAAGGAATTATCTCAATTACTTTTTAGACCTAAAACGACAATAAGTATAATTACTTTACCTACAGAAATACAATAAGATAAGATATCGGATTGTCAAAAAAACGTATCGTTCAGGTTATTCTTTTTTTTGTTGTTGTTGCTCGTCATATCAAAGTGGATAACAAGTACGTCTTTATTAATATTTGCCTGTGCTTCTTCATGTGTGTTTGTGTGTGAGACTAACCTCAGGTTCACGTGGTTTAGCAGGTGCTCCTTAAACATCCAGCTCCACCTCTTGATCACGTTCATGAGTGTGTGCTTAAAGGGTCTGATGTCGAGCTGCAGCCAGCCACAGAACACCCTCTTGTCATCCATCTTGCTCACTCGTACATACAGAGACTCAAACAGATTGATCTGCAATAGTGAATATATCATGAAATGAAAATATGTTACATTTCGGTCAAGTTATTAAGGGTAGCGGCTGTTCTAAGTATAAATGTAAAAGAAGACCTGTTCTTTAAAATTGTCCAGTGTGGGTGGGTTCTTTTTCAGCTCATAGTCAGCATACAACTCAGCTTCCTCTGTGCTTAAAACGTGGCCATATAGCAGGAACTGCCTCATAAATTCAGACCTGTGAAAGTTAAGGAAAAGAAGACTAGCTTTATGCTATCCTTGTTTATTGCAATTACAAAGCTATTTATCATTTGGTTATGAAATTAAATAAACAGGATCACTTGTTCTTACGACATGTTGTGGGGCTCTAATTCAAAATGGGCTTATTATGAATAAAAACAATGAAAGTTATCAGTTTCAATATTTGACATGTTGTCTTTGGGCTAATTTCAATCAAATGAAAACAGGGTTGTATATGTCAACAAGAAATCAGACATTTTCATCCAACCAAATAATTTCCTAACCTGTCATCAGTCCAGAGGTAGCGGTAGCTCGCAAATGACCCCTGATATTCTCTGACCTAATAGAAAAAACAACTGTCATCCTAAATCCTCATAAGTGATCACCTAGTGTTGTTAGCCAACAAACACTTACAGTACCTTAGAGATAGATGCCCGTGCACGTGAGCGGATTACATGACACATTTCTGACAAATCCTCAAATTCATTTATGTCGGTCTACCAGATGAAAAAAAAAAGGTAGATAGTTTATGACACAGTTTTGTGAACATATTTGATTCTAAACAGATGCACAGTGTAATTAATCTATATCATACTCTATACAGCACCTGATAGTTGTCCAGCTGTTTGTGCTTTGCCACCCTGGGAATGAAGGATGCCAAGTTGGTGATGTTTGCCACCATCTTATCCACAATATCATAGAAGTTACCCCCTTGGCCGAAGTCCAGTGGAGGTTCAAAAGTCATTTCATTGCCGTTGAGTACCAGCTGGACTTCAAACAGCGGTGTTATGCGCTGAGCTACATCTGTGTTGTCCATGAGGTACTGCAGGGAGCAGCGTACTGCACTGGTGAAACCTGCCAGGATCATGCGGTCCACATAGTCGGTGTAGGCCTGCCACTCAGTGCTATACAGGTCTGTAACGCCTAGCAGAGACTGGTTCTCCTGTAGCAAAGGGGGACATTGATGTTTTAGAAGGAGGTAAGAAGAGAGAAAATAACATAGAAGAAATGAACGTGATTGAGCTGTGCACATTTTTCAGAGTAATATTGTTAGTAAACCTGGAGCAATTTGTGTATTTGCTCCCCTGTACTGGAGATAAGAGAGTGCTGTTTGGAAACACTCTCTTCAATGTCAGAGAAGACGAGGAGAGTAGAGCCTCGGTTCTTTCTGGTGATGAAGGCACGGTGGCTAAATTTCCCCATGAGGTCCTGGATGGCCTCCACATTAGCTTTACTCTTCTGGACACGACTAGAGATGCTCTGTTGATAGAAACAGGGGAATCTATTACAACCAGCCATACACACACTTAATTCCAAACTTTGAAAAAAACCCGTTTTATTTGCAATCTTTTCCCTTTCATATAAATCTAATCCTCTCGCTGTTTCAAAAGCTTGTAAAAAAATTCTGATGCCGTTCAGAAGCATTTTATTTTCAGTCGTTTCATTACGTCACTGACAAGAAGCTTCCTCAACACGCGGCTTATGTGCTGTGAAAACTGATTCATGAAAGGGAAGCAACTTCATGAATGAACTCTTAATGAAGTGTAAAATTAAAATGTGGAAGCTGTATATAAGCAACTAGAAACAAGGCTAAGCAGTAAATCTAGCTGTAGTGCAATCCTTCTCACATTATTGATATATATATATATATATATATATATATATATATATATATATGTGTGTGATTAATTGTTTTAAATTAATTAAAAATCCTCTAATTAATTCGATTTTTTAAATCAATTGAGAACACAGTTTATTTAGTGATATGATTTGAATATGCTGAGATTCGCACAAGTCCGCACAAGATGATTACCTTAACCAGGTCTCTTGTGCTCTTAATGTAGTCCCATAAGTCATCCTGAGCCCAGGTCAGGTCCCGGAGCGCTGGATCCAGCTGTCGTCTCGTCCCATCCATCTCATCTTTCACCAATCCCAGCTCTACAGCAAGGATGGTGCTGTGGAGCTGGTTGTACCACTGGGTCACCAAAGCCATAGTCTGTGAATACTAAAGGCAACAATGCATCATTAATACTCAAACACTGGCTGTTTTTATCCTACTGTATGTAGAGCCATGTAGACTAGACTTAAACTGTAATGTCCCCAAGGGGAAATTCTTCTTCACAGCACTGTACAGGTTTGACAGCAAGTGCAGAGCTATGTTGTAGTTCATGAATATGTTCCTCACACCATATCCAGTGCATCACTAGGAGCTTTGTTACCCACCATGTAGAGTTGGTCCCGTTTGGAGTAGAGATGGAGGGCTGCTTCAGGAATGTTTGTGCTCTTCAACATACCCAGATACTTCACCTCTCTGAGCACTGATGTCAGCTGGAGAGGGAGTGGAAGGGGAGAAAGTGTTAAAAACTTGATGAATCCAAAGTTGAGGTTTGCTGTTTTTATTCTAATTTATACATGCTAATAGCTGAGAGACGGATAAAAGAAGGTCTGTTAAATATGGTAACTGTATCCCTTAGTGAAAGTAGCCTCTTTGTACATACTGCAGGACTGAAGTTGACCTGGAACAGGCCTGTGTCAGTGTCCAGTGTAAGCAGCGGTTCCTTAAGGTGAGTGTGACAGATCTCCTCCAAGCCCTCAGTCCACTCCGAGAACATCTCCTCGTCATGCTGATGCAGAACCTCCAGAACACGCTCACACTTCTGTAGGACATCGTCTGCTTCGACACAACCAAGAGGCCTGGGAGGAAGAGAGAGCAAAGACAAATAACAAGATTATAGTGGGATATAGTTTAAAAATAAACTGCAGTATGGGACACTATCTCAAATGATGCCAGTTACTTTGCAATTATCCTCTGTAAGAGCCCTTTAGGAAAAGACTGCAACAAATATAAAGCTTTTCAAGGGTAAAAATGCTGTTTAATAACTCTCTTAGACTCATCAGACTTGATCGACAAAACACATTTTAATTTGCAAAACACAGGACTTACTGGACACTGCTCCAACACAATAACACAATCAAACTATCCGGTTGAGACATTCCAAACCAAAATCACACTTGAATTGTCTTCTCATTAATGCACAAGTCAACATGAGATCTTCTGAATTATAGCTGTTACGTTAGATAACTCAGTGTGTGTGTGTGTGTGTGTTAAGTACGGGTTGTACATACATATGGGCAAGTTGGCAGAGGTTGCTCCTGTTGGTGAGGATGCGAGTCCGAAGCTCCTGGGACCATTTGAGGTTGCCTGCTACAGACGGCATGTTCTTCCCCAAGACAGTACAGCCTGACAGCAGCTGAAAAACAAAAATCATTTTGTTGCATGTTTAGCTTTGTGAATGAATTATAATACCATATGTGTCACTTGCACCAATATTCAATAACTTATTCCCTGTGATACTTCTTTCCGTTCAGCCTTTCTTACCCCGTCTCTGTGTTGGTCAAGTATTAATTGACAGTGGTCTACTTCTTGGCTGAACATGGCCAACAACACGTTGTAATTTGGAGAAAAAAGCTGGTGGATCCTGGGTCTCTCAAGCAGGGTGCTGAAAATCTTTAATAACTGAAAGGACATTAATGAACAAGAACATGCATATAAAGATCAATTAAGTAGCTTTTTTCCTAGAAAATAAAATATAGACTAATACAAAAGTAATGCCGCTCATTCATCACTTATGGGCCTCCATAAATGTGTGGTGGTGACTGTCTGCAGAGAGCTCTGTCTGTATTTTAATGTTTTAGTTGACTCTGGATGTTTCTGCGCAGGGTTTGGATGTTTCCAATGAGCCCAGGAGGTGGGACCCAGTTTGAATTTTATGTTTACAAGCAGCAACAAACATTGCTACTACCTTTCACCGTTCAGGTAGAGTGATGTCCAAAAATAAAATTGTAATTTACTTTGGAGATTTGTTGGTTTTAGTCTAAACCACCAATGATTTGAAATACACTTATGACAAAACATGTCAACTGTCCATCTTGTCCCTGCATGATCCAAATATATATGACCGAATCCAGTTATAGGATTGTTGAAAGGGTACAGGTGTAACAGACAAACCTTAAAGGCTGACTTCAGATTTTTGGAGTGCTGGAAGGCCAGGTTGAGGACAGTACCCAGCCTCTGGTCAAAGTCTCTGTTCTGATCCATGAAACGCCAGTAGTAATGCACAAAGTCCTGCAAACAAGATAGCATAAGACAGAACATATGGCTATCGTAGGTCCCCTCATGATAAAAATGATGAGGTACATTTTATCATATTACATTTTAATTCAATACTTACAGTTCTCTTAGCTGAGTTGAAGAGTATTTGTTTAACTAACAGTGACATATTTCTGATTCAGTTCCAGTTTTTATTAACAGAGTCGCACATAAAACTGTCATTAAATGTCAGTAAATAATCTAGTGAATGAAATACTGATGCACTGACTTATAATGAATACTCTCACAGATAATTTGTGTTGCTTAGCAACAACCCTGCTTTTCTAATTTTCAATAACCATAGTGCTGGGCTGAGAAAGGACATCTAATTGTTATTTTCATTAGTCTGGCATGCATGTCTATGCCACTTGTAAATCTCTGTGAATACCAGCCTGTTGGGTATCAAATAATTAAATAGTAATGTAATAACTGCAGTTATCCCACTTGGCCTCACATTGGTAGTATAGTCGAGAGGGTCATATTTGCTCTCTCTGAGGGTCCGCCAGCGGTCATGAAACTCCTCACTCATGCTGAAGACCATCTCACTGAGGACTTTCCCTCTGGATCCACCCAGTTCAACCTTCTCAAGTTTCAGAAAGTCCAGTGCTGTTGCAAAAATGTCCTACAGTATAGATGAGGGGAGAAAAGCAACAACAAATTATTTCATGCTTTTGACGAGTTATTACCAAGCAAACACATTTCTAATCTCCTTTTTTTTTTAAAAGAAAAGAAACAAAGAGCAGTTTTTTAATCTCATGCACCTCAATCATATGCAGTCTTTCAATTATGCGATCTGAGTGCTCGAACACAAGTGTAGCAGGAAAATCCCACAGTTTGATGGTCTGATTGTGACTGTAGTACTTGTGGATCTGCTGGCGGTGAGTATGGAACAATTGCTTGAAGGTGCGCAGTACTGAGATTGTTATCTGGACTCTCTCCACCCCTTCCTCCAGTTCCATCTTAAACAGTTCTTCAGGGATAAGGTAGGCAATAGCCTTGATACAGACACACAAAAATTAAGCGGATCAGTTGTTTAAGAGACTAATTTCTGTTATTCTGTGTCCTCCTTTTTTACAAAGAGTTGAATCACTGTACCTTTTCAATGATCAGGTTGCAGAATTCCTGCATGATGACCACCATGCGTTTTGGAGAGCAATAGTATTTGGAGCGGCTCCAGATGAGACAGAGTGTGTGGAAAAGAGGTGGAAACACAGAGTCCACCTGTGGGAAGCTTTTCTCTTCTAAGCTGCTGATCAGTCTCCTCAGAGGTCGGAGGTACAGATCTATGTCAGAAGCTTCCAGCACCGCTGTAATAAACACAAAAAATGTATGGATGAATTCTTCCTGATTGGAGTTAATGTAACAGAATCAAAATCATTCAGCAGCTGAACAATGTGATAACTGAGTTACCTACGAATAAAAAATTAGCATGATGGCACGCAAAAAGGCAAGGAAAGCTACGAGTAATTATAGAGTAAAAGTAATTGAAAAGGTTGTGAGAGATTAGATGATAGAATGAGGACATTCATTTATTACCACTGACAAACGGAGAGTAGTTCAGACCTACCCTCATCAACTTGGAGGCAGACATCCTTGAAGGAGGAGTAGTAACTGCTCTTGACTCTTCTCAGGATCTCCATGACATTCTTTACTTTGGAGCTCCGTATCTGATAACAAGGACTTCATTTTATGATGTGCAATCATTGACAACATGCTTAAGTACACCTGCATCATCTAGTTAACTTCAATAGAACATCAATTATAGATTCATGAATTAGTCGATTTTTTAGAGGTGGGCTAATAGGTAAGGGATGTTTGACACCTGACAATATTATGTTTTTAGGTGTTTTCAATGTTTATACAAATATCCATGAGGACAAGAGACTATTAAAACACCTTAGTAAAATATAGTCAAGTACAAGACCGCCGCTGACTATGCTCAAAAATACAACTGACAAACAGAAACTAAAAAACAAGAGCAATACAAAAAGGCTTTGACATTTTAGCTCCATTGATATTTCCATTGACATTTCATGTGGGATAAAATGTGCTTTTAAAAGTTAAGAAACAAAGTCCAAGAATTAAAAACAGCTCTTTTTCTGGTACTTTAGGAACAACAACTTTAGTTTAACATTTGAAAAAAGTTTGCCTCTGACAACTTCTACAGAACCACTGTCATACTTGAGACTGGATGCCCAGCAGGTTTTCCCTCTGAGTGGTCCAAAACTGGAGCTCCACGTTGGGGCCTGGGTGATCTCCCCGGAGCAGCACCGTACCAGAGTCTTTTTTCAGGACATTCCATATCTGCCCAGACCATTGAACTATCAGAGTTTCTATAGAGTATAACAAGCCATGGTCCAGTGGCCAGCCAGCAGGGCTAAAGGAGACACAGAGTGCGGAAACCAGCATGAGGGGAAGTGGCAATAAAGGCCTAACAAGGTTAAAGTGAAGTTCACAAACTACATTTGATATAATCATGTTATTCTAGATCACATTTCATTACATCAGATTAAATCTCGTAAACAGATTTGACAAAACCAAACCATAAGCCATGCATGTCTTATTTGTGCAAAACGTTAACAACATACCCTTTAATGACTTCATACAAACAGGACATACGTTTGTACAGTCTAGCACATGATAACATCATTCTCTAAGAAATGCAATAGCCCATGAAATGTGCCCAGCTTATGCTTTAACACAAAGTAGCATTTTGTTTCTAAAAAATGTAAGTGAGAGATGCTCTTTTCAAACACATTGATGATATTCATGCCTGTTTAGCAAGCCTCTATCAAACACCACATGCGTCACGCGGGACAAATTCGCAAGACGTCATTTCCGGAGAATGTTTTAACTGAACAGTTGAAAAATTTTACGCAGGTTAAAATTGTTTGAATACTCAGCCCAGTTATTAATGTTTACATTCAGTCGAATATTACAAAGTTTCGCTGCAACGTGGCGCTTACCTTAACTTAAGTAACTGTTATCCAAACTGTTATTTGGATAACTCTGTTATTTGGATAGCTCATAAGTTCCACACAATGTAATAAATATCTCATGGAAAAATGCCTGTTAGCTTGGCGGTGCAAACTAGTATGTACACACTGACCTCAGTATAATATCTTGAGGTCGTGCTCTTTCCACACTTAGTGGTAGTGGGAGCAATGTCCGTCCTTCAGCGTGGCCTCTCAGGGTCACCACCCTGTTCCTCAGCTTCTCCAGGTGCCTGTGGATGTCAGTAGACACCACCCGCGGCCAGTCCTCATGATTCAGACCATTGGACAGCACACACACAAGCACCTACGCAGTACAGTACACACATCGTTTCAAGTGGACTCAAACTGTATATTACAACAACAACAACAACAACAACACACACCTCCCTTTTCATGTGCCATCTTCTGTGGTTGAAAATACACAAACACACACACTAGCCCACCTCAGATATCACCACAGGTAGGTGCTCCATGGGGTATCCAGGCACTTCGCCCAGTCGAAATTGATGTCTGAATCCTTGGCGGGCGATCCGCTTTACACCTCTCTTTAGCACACACAACAGTTTGGTCCTCCATGGTGGGGATGTCTTTAAAGATGCAAAAACGGTAGGAATGCTTTCAACAACATTGAAAGCACCAGAAATAAGTAGTGACTTATTTCAAAGAATGCTGATGTTAGATGGAGTGTAGAGATATAAATGTGTTTATGATGTGTGTCTGCTTGTTTTTCTGTTAAATGACTAAAATCCCCATTGAGCGTGTAACTGCAAGATGGTACAGCATTTATTTATTTGCCAGAAGTGAAGAATTGAGCTATCCTCACCACAGTATCATTACCAAAGTGATAGTATACAACATTTCAAAGCTACAATATTATGTAAAGAAAACAAGCGAAGATTGACTACAGTATGTACTCTACACTATAAACATAATTGAATTTCCTCAAAAAATTAAATTTAGCCAAGATGGGAAACTTAAAAATGGATTGGTACCTTAATAAAAGAAGCTTTGTATGTATCAATGTATGCCAGTGTGTATTTATTACCGACCAATGTGTATTTCTTACCTGAGCATCCCCTGCATGCAATGTCCCTCCAGGCCCAGTGAAGAACAGCAGTCTATTGGTCCAGATGCGGTCCAAGAAATCCAGTATAATCTTCTGGTTCTCTTCTGCTCCAATGAACCGGTTCCATTTATCCGTCTTTACTCGCAGCACACAGAAGGCCTGCTCCCGTAGGAAGTCCACCCTCTCATCTGACAACACAACCCCAACTTTGAGAGAGGGCTCCTGCGGGACACGCACTTCTCCACTGCCTAAACCTCCACGGTTACTGTTGGTGCTGATGGCCTCAGCCATGAAGATTCGGCTGCCGAGAAGAAGAATAAGAACAAATGCCTAATTCAGTATAAAGTTGGATGTGAGGCAGGAAAAGTGGAGTGAGGTAAATTGTACAAATCTGCTTCAGTCCTTCTTGCAAAGATAAGAAGCTCTAAATTGATGTTTCCCTGATCATAACAATGATGCACTCTTTTCTCTGCCCCAGCCTTGTGTCTTCTGTTCTTCAGCTCTGAAGGCTATAAGCTGGAAAAATGATACACGCCTTGATGGATAGGTTGACTTGTCACTGTGACAACACTGGAGGCTGTTTGTGTTGCCTGAAAGGCCTGCAACCCAATCCTGTAACCTGAGCATTTAGAGGAGGCATGTCGACAGGGACATCTACAGGACAGGTAAGGACTTTAAACCAATTGGTTTTTTTTTGTTCATTTAAAAAATAAATAAATAAATAAAACTATATCTCACAAATAAATTAGGTCTTGTTTGTGCTCTCCAATACTTAACTATGCAGTGTACATTCTCACCACATGAGGGCAGTATGGTGCAGAGTTTCTGAGTATCTTGCAACTGTAATCCAAAGTGACCCTCTCCATGACATCCTATTACATATGTTACGCCATTTATATGAAAACATAGGAAATTGGACATTTCACTAACTGTGTTACTTGAAATACCACAGCAATGATTACCCTTTTAAAGATCCGGAAGTTTCTGAGTGTATCCCTAATTCATGGATGTAATTTAACATGGGCTGACTGGAGAAGACAAAGGCTTTCTGGGATGTCTGACATTTGAGTGCATTTTAAACCTCATGACCACATATTTTATTTGTTATTCTTAAGGATTATGTAATGCCTTACAGTACAAACAGACGGTATAAACAACTCTTTTAATCGAGGTCTTGTAAAAAAAGGAACTGCAACTCCTCATCTCCAGTGTTCCAACATAGTTTATAAATATATTTTAACCATTCCCCATGAAATTTTACAAGATTTCATTCTTCATACAACCACTTCATAATCTCTCTTTTTTGGTAAACTGTTAGCTTTTAAAGATTTTAAACAGTAGAAGGAAGGAAGTGAATTTTTCCTTTCTTGTGACATATTACTACTTACTGGTAATTGTATGAGCTTTGGCAGTTTGTGTCTTTATTGTTAACATTTGTGTTCAGCATTGATCAGCAATAAATGTTTTCCATTGTTCAAACCACGAGCTACACGAGCCAGTAATCCATGGCTGTTCTCCAAGGGAATTTGTTCTTCTGAAATCTGCAGTTCCATGCCTTACTCAGCGCGCATATGTGAAGGCGTTTTGTTTATGATTCCTGAGTGTATTTACAGGATTCATTTTTATACATATCAATTTTCACTTTTTGTGTCATTTAACTTGAATAATTTTCCATCACATAATAGGTGAGGGAGCAGGGTTTTTTTTTTTGGGATAGATGACCGTTTGTGTTTGTACAATTATATTCCTACAGAAGTGTGTGATTGAATGTGCGGGGGCTTTTGTGTGCATGACTGTCCAGAGCCCAAGGCAAGTGAGTGTGTCCCTTGGGTGTCTCCACAGACACACTGTATCTAAGCCCATTTGAGCCTGCTGACAGCAGGAGCATGACTGCCCATCTCTCTGACCTCATGCCCAATGTCAGCTCTGCTCTGCAGGGATAGAGGGATGAAGGCCAGAAAAAGAGATCTTTGGACAACGGGGGATAAGAGGAGCAGGAGAGGAAGTCAACGGAGAGAGAGAAAGAAGGAAAAAAAAAGACAGGGTGTATGCTGGGGTGGAGAATGAGGAGGGGCAGCGAGCTTACAGAATACAAATGAGGCAGACAACAGAGTGATGAAGGAGCAGAAAAGCAACAGCAAAATAGAGATGTTACACTTGGCCAGCTTTTGGTGATAAATATCCAAGAGTAGGTCTGAACAGTCATTGCTGAGTAATGTAAACAGGAATAGTAAGAGGGCAAATGGAAAAACGTATCCTCGGGCAATATTTAAACTCCATCTCTTGACTGTAGCTGAAATATCACCTGTAAGTGGCTGTAATATTCTGCTCCAGTGTAGCATAGCCAAGCAAAAGCGGAAGTCTTTCTTTTATGATATATTAGCAATGTAGTTTTAACCTGAAGCATCTTTCCCATCTTATTTTTTTCCCCTTGTTTCTCCACCTCTCCTCCTCACTCTTTCAATTTGCCGTTGCCATGACTACATGTTGCTTGACGATCAGTCTGCCGCTCTTGAGTCCGAAGCTTCAGCCTGGCTCTCTCACTGTCTCCCCTTAACCGCTCCTCTCCTCCTCTCCTCATCATCCTTTCCCTGTCCTCAGTCAGGGAAGGAAATTACATGTAGATGAGTTTGAGGTCTCAGCTGCACACTTATACACTGTACATACACACACACACACACACACACACAGAAACCATGATGACCGTCATTTCTTCAGGCACTGAATGTTTCGAACAAGTCCCCACTTTGGTACCACAGCCTTTTTTTTTTGTTTTGTCTTGGGGTCTCTGGGGAAAACGACCATATTTCTGAGGCAGTTGGACTCAGGGGAGGCAGAGAAAAGGAGGAAAAAGACGAAGGAGGAAAAAAGCTCGAAGAGAAAGCAGAAAGAAAATGACACCAGGGAAAATAGAGAAATTGAGACAGTAACAAAGACGGCTCATATACAGTCTCTCACAGGCACACACACACACACACACACACACACACACACACACACACACACACACACACACACACACACACACACACACGTAATGATCATTTCAAAGCTTCCCTCCTGTTGCTGGCTGACTACCCAGGAGATCCTGCTATGGCTGGTGATTGCCATGTATGTGCCTGTGTGCATGTGTCCAGATGGCATTGACCAGCCGTCCCTCCCAGGGTAGATGAAGTAAATGGAGCGATTACAGTAATGACAGACACACACATCTGTTTCATACCTCTGCACGGCTGCCAGCTCTTTAGGAAACACACCGGCAGAAACAAACACACACACATGGGGGGAAAAAAACTCTTGGCTGCAGTGCTTGGAATTTGTTACAGCAAACAAGCCACATAATACTGTGTGTTTTACCTGATGCTAATTTTATTTGCAATTTGCTGTTTAAGTGTAGGAAGTAAAAATGGGATAATATGAGAAGCTAGTTGACTACCAGACACTTTATCAGAAATGTCAGGTTTGATCGAATGTGACCCCTCTTGTCAAGGTTGCTCTGCTTAATCCCTTTTACTTTCTCATTCAAAACCCCCTGATACGGTTTCTCTGCAGTGCCCCTTCTTTTCTTGTCTTTTACAGTTCTCTCTGCAACTTTTTTCTTCTCCCTTTCATTACTCCTATCTGACCGACTTAGAAATTGCCCCCTTCTTTTCCCTCTATGTCCTTGGTATTATTGTCCAACCAGAAATGAGTGAAGAGAGGGGGACAATTCGGGCGAGACACAGGGGGCAGAGGTTCTCTCTGTAGTTTGGAGAAAAGGCAGAGTGTCACCAGAAAGCTCTTTCCTTATCAGACCTCTCCTTTGTACTGGAAAGGTCTTTCTCCTCTGAGGCAGGTCCATGTACACAGGAAGAGGTTAGAGAGCATGGACAGTCTCCCAGCATGTGTGAGTGTGTGTGTGTGTTTGTGTATTGAAGCCTGAGCCTGCTCTCCTCTGTGCATATCAAGTGTTTGCATGATTGTGCTGTCCGTGTCCGGTTGAGGGAACCCCATCAAATTTTCCCCATCAAAGTCCATGCTGACCACTTCCCGGATGTTGTTCACTTTGTCCTCACTCTGTGTAAGAGAACACTCTCGTTTCGCTGGCAAAATACTGCAGTGTCCCTTCCAGGATCTGCAGATGCAGTATTTTTGGTTTAAAAAAAAACAAAAAAAACAGACAGCATTGTTTTGTGCTGTGGTAGACGCAGGTAGTTTTTTTCTTACAGCAAGTTCACCTGGGCGGGAGGCTCTCTAGAGGCTCATTAAGCTTTGCTGAGACAAAGAGATACGCTGGAATTTAAAGTAAAGTACAAAACCTTCCCTGTATTTCTTTGGTCTCCAGTCGTACTATAATCCTGTAGATGGGGCTGTTTCTCTATCAGGCTCTAGAGAATGTCCTCTAAGATGGTCTCATTCAAAAATTCTCCCATGCCTCATCCTCTTGTTGCTTATGAATAGCAATATAACTCTGGGGAGGCATGTATTATGTGTGCTTCTTGTCAATAGCTGAATTGGATTAGGCATAACTCCGCTGTGTGCATATAGTAAACATATTGCTATAGGTCTTCACTTGGAAATTGCTACACATAAACCAGTAGCAATGTGTTTGCAGAGTCAGGCTCAGACACACACACACACACACACGTACACACGCACACACGCACACACGCACACACGCGCACACACACACACACACACACACACACACACACACACACACACACACACACACACACACACACACTGAACATCTCTTGGTCTTTGACAAAGAGAAAGTATTGTTTCTATTGATTTACCATCATTTGCCCACCTCAGAGATATTAAGACCATAAAACAATAAAGGAGGAGTGAAATACTCCTGGGTAACCTCTGAACAAATATGAATTACACATTTCTGGTCATGTCTGTTGGTGGAGAGCGTTTTAAGAGCAATAGAGCTGAAGAGAATGAAAATATCTGTATTTAACACATTTCTGTAGCTCAAGTGATTCTCTTGTGCAGAGCTGCCTAACCTCTGAGACACTGAACTTTCTGTTGAAGCCTCCTCATGATCTTTCACATTCTGCTGTTAAGTTAAATGCGGTTAAAGTAGCTAAAGTTTCCATCTTCCCTTCAAAATATGTTTGAGAATAAGACACACTTATTACCTGTAACACCAGCCTCCTTTTAAAAACTATTCCGCTTTTGTCTGATCAGCTCGACAATGCTTGGCCATCACAAATGTGAGGATTTTAATGAAGGTAGACAGAGGGGAAATAATAGACTGAGGTCACATACCGCTGATTGAGATTGTTAGGCACAGAGTCTGAATGTCTGCTTTTTGGTTCTATTCATTCACACTTACTGATGTGGTAATCAATTAGTTTAATGTTGCATATAGGTTAAATGGGGTGCTGCCCAATGTCCTTATTAGCAAATAGCTACTTGTTCCTCTAGTGCTTTTGTAAGGAAGGCAGACAGTTTTTCTCTCTAATTCTTTTGGAAACTCTCAGTAATTGTTAGGTCTGTGTAGAGTTTAAGCCACAGGCAGGGTTGGCTGATCAGTAGAACTGGACTTTAAGTTTCCCTCTACACAGTTATCATGAAGTGTGTGCAGTCTGCTGCAGGGATTACTTGGATATTACTATCTTTTTCATGCTTGACTGCCGAACAGGGAATTTTCTCCCCAATACTGCAAAATCATGGGTAGGGATTAATGGTCTTGCGTAAGGAAATTACAGCAGCATCCTTCTAAGAAATCTCACTAGAAAAACACTCATAAAATATGTAGCATGCTGGCTTGCAGAATAAATCTGACAATTGCAATCACCTGGGGTTTGATCGTTTGGTCCATCTCTTTGGCCCAGACTTTCATGATCCCCAGAAGATGAATCCTTAGACTTAGAAAAGTTCTTGACTTTCTTGTAGAATCACTGGAAACTCAAAAATGATACTCTGTCCACTCTGTCCATTAAAATACACAAGTAACGAACTGGAACAGATGAACTTTTCATGGTTTCCACAGGGTGAATTTGTTTGACTTAAGTTGAAATCTGAATGACTATTGGCTTTGAATATAAGGTTTGCATGAATGCTGGATAAATTGCCATGAAATCCGATACAGACATTAATGGCCTCATGATAAATTAATTCAAGTTATCATGAAGTACAGTCATCACATCAAACTGTTAATTTGTCTATTTATTTTTTTTATGACATAAAATACTCCCACAAGCTTTAAATGTACTCTAATTGGTTGGTGCTTATCATTAAACTTCTAGCCATGCTTAAGTTCTAACATAAGCTGTAGAAACTGTTTCTGGTAGACCATGGCATGTTAATCAATTGTGAGCATGTTAGCATGCAAATGTTAGCATTTAGCTTGACAAAGCTGCTGTGCCTCGTGAAGCTCCTAGCAAGGCGTTTGACTCTTAGTCTTTTCTGAGCTTTGTAATGAAGATGGAGCCCAGCTATAAAACAATTTAAAAGTCTAAGAATCTAAGAGTAGCTTTTAAAAAAAGATGGAAATTGAGATGATGCATGAAAACACTCGCATGCACACACAAACAAAACTGAATAACATCGATCTGTGTTAAGCTTTGATCTGTGTGTGAGAGCATGCCATGGTCGATCGATAACTTTAATTCAGCCTCCAGTGTGTGTTTGCACGATTCTGTCTCCCATGCCTTTCACTCCTTTACACTTTTCAACCATACGCGCAAACACACACACACACACACACACACACAAAAACATATTCTCCCTTTTGTCAACCACTCACAGACAGAATTAAACACACACACATACACAGCAACGTGATTAGGTGAACCGCAGGGGTTAGGCCTAATGACAAACAAACTCAGCGTGTGCACAAACACCTCTGCTTCTCAGATGAAATATAGATTTTCCTCTGTTCCAAAAGCTGATGGGTATTAGGTGAAGGCATGTATGTGTGTGTGTGTGTGTGTGTGTGTGTGAGATGTGTTGGTGTGTTTGTGCGAGCGTAATCCTGTTCTCCAGATTGTTTCTACGGAAAGAGGAGGCACCAGGGAGAGGCATGTAAGTGAATGGACATTGCTTTGTTACTGTTAAAGACCCTCTCTCTAGGGAAACTGTGTGTTAAATAACTATGTGCTTTCTACTTGTGTGTGTGTCTGCGGTAATATGTGTTTCACAAATTTTAAAGGGCTACCATCTTATTCCAAGGGAAATGCATTGGTTTTGGTACCTATGGGAAGTTCTTCAAAATAAATCAAAATGTTCCCAAAACTTAGTGTGTGTGTGTGTGTGTGTGTGTGTGTGTGTGTGTGTGTGTGTGTGTGTGTGTGTGTGTGTGTGTGTGTGTGTGTGTGTTCAAATGTGATTCTCTCGTCTCGAGCGGTAGGCCCGGGTTCGCTTCCACCCGTGGCCCCTCTCCACATGCCATTCCCCGCTCTCTCTCAATGGTTTCCGACTCTATCCACTGTCCTCTCTCTGCATTAAAGACACGAAAAGCCCAAAATAAATGTAAAATTTTTTTTTAATTACATTCTTTATTATACCTTGTTATATAACACATAGTCTAAAGCCAAAGCCCAGTTTGCCATAAAAAGGGCTTGAATCCAGCAGTAAATAAACAAAAAGCCATTTGTCCTGATGCATAGGTATTATGAAAAGTAGTCTTGTAATGTTCAAGGCACTCTGCTTCAATACATTCACAAGTTAGAGCTGCACTAAGCAATATGTTAGTCATAAGTGGATGGCAATTTATGTAATGTAAAAGGTCATACTTGAGGTGTCGAACTCGCAGAGAGTTACCAAATGTTAAAGTTCCCCTAAGCTCTACTTAGTGTTTAAGCATTGTGAAGTCATTGTTTCCTCGTTTTCACAGCTTGCATTCTGACTTTAGTGAGTCTCAACTTATCTTATCAATTAAATCTTATCAAAAGGTAATCTGTTTTGAGTAAAGAGGTCCTGGTAAACCAGTGTACTATCTTGCATCAAACTTGGTAAGCAAGGTTAGCAGTGGAACATTAAGCAGCTATAGAGGTTTTCTCTCCGCAGCAGGTGGAGACCAAAACAGAGCTTTATGTGACAGTTAATGTCAAATCATCCAGGTGGAAAAAAACACAGCTCCAAATTAGTGACTATGAATATGCGCCTGATCAATGTGTACAATAAACCCCCATTTATTTAAACAGATTCAACATGCTTACTTTGAGGGTATTGTAATTATAAAAGCCTTAATTTGTTGTGCTGTATAGAGTGATTAAAACAGTTTGTATCATACTACTATTTTAGCAGTGAGGGCTGGCAGTTTTTACTGAAGGAATTAAATATAACATTAATGAGGAGCTGACGTTTGTAATACTTTGGCTAAACTGTCTTTTATTTAATATTTCTAAAATACTTTAAATATTAAGTTATAGTTTGATTTCTTTATCAAATCAAATGTATAAATCTGATGTCTTTATTGCTGTTTCAACTCCAAACTTTGCTTTTTAAAATTCATCACTTTACATTTCACCCACCTAATGATTTTATCATCAAAACCATGATTATTTTGCAAGCAAAGGGATTAAGATGAGTTAAAACTTTTATTATAATCCATAATCGGCTTTACTTTCATGCCAGCAATCACTTTGTAGCAGTCAATTTCAGCTCTCCCTAATGTGGGGGATCTTATTTTGGAATTAACTCTTAAATTGTTCCAAACCATCCAATATCAGTGTTGGGATGTGGGTCATTCTGCGTAATTGCATGCTTGTGTTTTAACATGATCAGATAACTGTAGGTTAAGCAAAGTGGCTGTTTGGCAAAGGCATTCTTGATTATCTTTATTTATCCCTCCCTCGCTGCCTCCCACTGTTTTGATTCCCACTAACACACACACACACACACACACACACACACACACACTTACACACAACCCTCCTGCTAAAAAGCTAATCTTTTTGTGCTAATGAAAGGTATTGGGTTTCCTAACAGGCTTTTAAAGGAAGGTGATGGATTGAGGGATGGATGGATGGTGGGTGGGGAGAAGGGACACAGGGAGTGGAAGAAGTGAGAGGGAGGTGAGGTGTCAATAAGCACATCAACCTGATCCCTGGGAGGTGTGCATATGCCGCTAATGTATGCATTCACGCTCACACACACACACACGCACACGCACGCACACACACACACACACACACACACGCACTCCTTTAGTTGCTCATAAATCTCTGGGCAAAGCATAAAAGCAGGTCTTTTGGTGCCAATAAGCTGAGAGATAGATGGTGTTTGATGTCTCCACCTTGACCAGTGCTGTGATAAATGTCTGCGGGCTGGTATGCATGCACTTCAATGTATTACATCAGTTGGGAGCTGTCGCTGTGTGCAGATTGGTGCAGAACTACTGTTATTAAATGCATTTAATGTTGCAGAGAGGAATTCCTAATGTGATTCTTCTAATTATTTAGCACAAGTCCTTTAACAAACTGTACATACTAAATTGTGAAAACATGGTAATTAATAATGACCGGTTGATGAGCTAGATTCTAAGATGTGTGAGAATAATGTAAGTCACACAAATGATAAATAACTGAATAATTTTAAGACCTTGGCTGGTATCCAAAGTCTTTAATTAATTTGAATGTTCAGACCTTGGATGGTGTCCAAAGTTGAAAATGATTTCTTTTCCTCACATGTTTCTAAACTTTTCCCCTTTCCACTTTGTTCAGCCCTCCAGGTGAAACAGTAAAAGGGGGGTGGGGTGGTCCTGGGATCCTGAGCCCTGGTCCTCTCCTGCCCTTTCCCCCCTTCCTAATCAGGCTGATAATCATTAGTTTCCCAGTCATATTAGCATGCCAGTAATGAGAGGGGTAAGTCAACCATTAGAATATGATCCATAATTCATTGTTGACTCCCGTTCATTACCCCAAACTCACTCGCATGAATGTTAAGTGTGTGTGTGTCTGTGTGTGTGTGTTTGTGTGTGTGTGTGTGTGTGTGTGTGTGTGTGTGTGTGTGTGTGTGTGTGTGTTTTGGCTCTGCATCTCTGTTTATCGTCTGGGGCACAGAGCAGTGTCAGGCTGCGATGGATTGTTTTTGCTGATGGAAATTTACATGACGGACTGTGTAATCTTCCCTTTTCTTTTTTTTTTTTTTTGCTTATGCATTACGTAACTTCTGAATGACGCAAGCAACAACTTTAATTGGAAATATATGCAAGGGTGCATTACTGTGCATATGTTGAGGTGTGTTTGAGAGAGTGTGTCTCTGTTTCTCAATCCCTGTCTCTCTCCCTCATGAGTGAAGCAGACAGCTGTTATCAGTCGCTGACAGAATCCTCCCATCACCCCCCCTCCTTCTGCTGTCAATCACATCACATTGTCACAGAGTCACTATTTAAATAGCCCCTTTTTCCCTCTGTTTACTCAGGAAATTTGTGTGTGCGTGTGATTGGGTGTACAAGAGTATAATGTTAAAAAAACCCCTGCCCTTGCTCCTCTCCCTGCTCTCCACACACTGCAGGTTGATTACTAAGGGGGAAAAAAACACCTTCATCAGATTCCTCAGACTGTAAAATTACTCCCTCAATAAATAAATAGTTGTTAAAACCAGCTGGAACATCATTAATGTCCAGCTCCCAGCCGAAGGAAAGTTGCTTCAAGTGATTGTTTGTGTGTCTGTGTGTGTCTTTTGGCAACCTTCTAATGAGATGCCTGTGTTTCCCTCCATTAGTAGTTTATTAGATAGCCTGGGTCGCTGAGGTTTGTAAAATACTGTAGTTTAATTTAGCACATTTGGCACTGCGGGGGCATAGGAGACTTAAGGCAGTATCAAGGGCATGGACATCTGTGTAGCTTGGAATATAAATTAGAGATGCTAGCAAGAAAGCCGCCAGGCCCATCAACAAAGTATTTACTTATTAAACTGTCTTAGAGGTGCTGTAATTTGAACCATCTGATAAATGCGACTTAATTTAATAGTTCTGCATTTTTGACTCTGCCGTGGACAGAGATTACTAAAAGGTGACCTGAACAAATGTTCAGCAGCACAAAAACATTCTTAGCATCCTTCAGAAGCTATAAACGAGAAAGTACATGAAGTGATTTTTACAGGGAACAATTTATTGTTAATATTCTGTGGATGGAAGAAAGGTACACCTTGTTTTCTTTGTTCGTTTGACCTCAAACAGGCACATACACACACATACATACCCACAGTCTCACAACATCATTTATAGCTTGCTGGTAAGTGACGGATAGACCCATTTTCTACATCGTTCATGTAACCTTTTCTGTCTGGGGCTATCAAAGGTCACTCCGTCAGGCCTGATTTACTGTAGGAGCAAAGTGCGCTCTCTCTCTGTGACTGCCCCTTCCCTTTACATTAGTCTGTCCTTCTATCTTAAGCCTCTATTAGACATGCACGGTATGTAATTCATAAATTCTCTGTCAATTTATCATGATTGTGTCAAGTTTAGAAAGGACCCAGGGTCATTATTATGTGAAAGTTACTTTGGCAGTCTGTCACCTAGGATACAGTTCTGTAACATTTTATACTTGGCTTAAGTGAGAGTTAAGAGGTCACATTGCTCTTAAAGGTATGAACCAGATTACTATGTTCTCATGACAGACTGTACATGGCTCAAGAGCAATGTCCATATTTAACATCAGTCACACACTCGATGCTTGTTCCAGACTGAAATATCTTAACAGCCATTAGATTGGTCCATTCATGGTTCCCAGGGTATATCCTAATAACTTTGGTGATCCCCTCTGGCACCACAATTGTTGACAAATATAGTTTGGCCTCAATAAACCACTCTCAATCTTAACCGCTGTTGGGCTGGTGGATAGGTTTACAAGACTGCTATAATCAGGTCAAAATTTGTATTGGTCAGAAACTTTGGTTTATCTCAACATACGAACCTGCAAAACAATTCCAGTAGCCACAAGTTTTTTTGTAGTGCTGATGTAAAAAACAAAAAAGAATTACATAAAGCAATGTAAAAAAATTTTTTTAAAACCACCTGATCCAAGACCAAAAACCAACATTTAAAGAACAGAAAATAAGGGTATGAAAACAGAATATGTGCAGAGAAGTTGAATTAGAGAACGTTTTAAAATAAATTACTTTTGCACAATATTTTCTTCCTTTCGATGGTAAAGTCTTGACTTCTTTTCAGAATCAAACGTTATGTTCCTGGGCCAATGGTTACAGTGGTGGGGCCAGTGATCTTGTTACTTTATGTATTGCTTCTTTAATTTGTCATCTTGTAAATTATAAAGGAATTTCTACATTACATAGACACACTTTGATTTCCTTTTTCCTAGTCGCTATTCTTTCATGCTTTTCTCCTTTTTTCCCACATTACACTTTTCAACACGTTTTCGTCTTTTCAGCTAATCCCCCTTAATCTTTCTTTCTAACATTTGTCTCTTCTTTTCTACGTCGAGAACTTGTTGGGGGTTTATTCGGCAGAAAATGGGGAAGTGTGTACTCATCACTTTATCTGACAGGAAGAATGATGGGTACAGTGCTGAACAGCATGAGGAGCAGAGGGGAAACAGCTGAGGCAGAGAGAGGCAGAATCTAAAACCAAAACCCTTTCATCACTGTAATAGTTGCATTTGCGAAGTGTGAGCTGGTTTGATGAATTCTACTGCGACACAATAACACAACTTTAGTGTCATTGTGTGGTTAAAGAATAATGCTTGAGCTAAACTTTTCCAAAGCTCATTCATGCACAAAGCTGTACAATGCATTCTACCACACATGATGTCTGGGTAGGTGGGAGGGAAAGTAGTGTGTCCTTCCTGCTTCTGAGTTTTGTTACAGTCTTCCCTCATGTTGTGTTATTCTTGTTGGACTGATGGAAAGGCAAACATTTAAAAATAAAAAATAAAAGAATCTCACTGTCAAAGACCCTGGAGCTAAAATAATAAGTTTGATATTATATAACTGAAAAGAAAACCATCTGAGTGAAATAACTAGGTATGTGTGTGTGTGTTACAAAAAAAAAAGATAAATTAGTTGTGGTTTTGTTTGATCTAAATACCTTTTGTTATTGACAAAACCATAACAGTATATCTGCTTTAAGTGACACAGGGAAATGCAAAAATCTCATCTCGTATTGATGGAGAGCTGTTAGCACTCTGCGAGGATGGAGTGAAGTTAGATGGAGTCGATGGTGGAGAGGCATAAATTTGACATTACTCATCCTTTGATGCCTCCGTCTCTCCATCTCTGGGTTGCATCGCCTCTTCTGATGTCATGCTTCTTTGCATCTCATCTGCATCCATTCATGTCTCATTTGTCTCTTATGACTCCCCTCTCCGGTTTGAAGGTATATGTGTCCTTGGATTTTCTGCTTTATTACTTCATTGCATCATATTTCCTCTTAAGCTCTTTTTCGCTTTTCTTCATATTGCTCATCCGTCATTACTCACAGGGTGTGGCCAAGGCCTTTGGAGCTCTATATTGCTTTCTTTATTTTTGACGTGTCACATAAAAACCCTTTATTTGCAGGCCCCAGCTTACTGATCATATTGACATAATAGTCGGATCTTTGCACATCGGTTTTGTGTCTTCTGTTTGTAGTTTATTCTATCATACAGGCAGATTTCTCTGTGCCTTTTTGTCGGGCATCATTACTCGACAGCATGTGTGGGCAGAATGGGGAAGTGTGACTGTGCAGGGGCTAAGTGCTTTAAAGTTCATCATGCATGTGGGGTTGGATAGTACAATAAGAGAGTATTATACTCTCTTGTTAAGCCTTTCAGGGAGCAAACAAAAGCAACAATAGAGTACTTGTTCAGTCATTTATGTCTTCAAAGCTCTTACAGAGACTTGCATAAAATAACAGTCTCTAGCAGATTTCCTCTTTTGTTGTAAGTCGGGATAACGACAGTATGAACTGTGTAGGTTAGTGCTAATTTGTTGTGGTGATAGTTATATGTGCTCTGTGTTTAACCCATGTTCATTAAAGGGATGCATGTGACATTATTAAAGAGCCCAGCTACTTAAAAACCTCTGTACTCTCTCTCTTTCTCCCTCCCAGTGAATTATGATCCCTCATGGGTTGAAGTAAGTCTTTGAAAAGGCAATACTGCAGAAACGCTATAATACACCATTTAGTCTTGATACATTTGCACGTAATCTATGTGACTGTTTAATGTGAGACCTGTCTCATAAATAACTATCAATACTTCTGTTCATTGGAATTATTATTGCACTGAGTGTTCCATGTCAGCATACTACCTCTGCCAAGGCAATCCACGAGGCAGAGAAGGACAATATGTCACTCCAGTCTTCTTTACAGCTCCATCTCCTGAAACTCAATGTCCTTGAATGAACATAAAAACAACATGCACGAAAAGTGTAAACATTCATTTTATTCTCCTTGAAAGGAGGCATATTATTGCAGATGTTACAGTTTGACATTGAAATAATGCTGGGGGAAGGTTATGCTTTTCAATAAGTAAATATTAACAAGCCTTCTCTCATTCAACTTGGCTAGCAAAGTTTTATTCTAAACTCAAACCAAAATCTTTCCTTCTTTCAGGGGAGGTAAAATTGTGCTCCTGTTTGGGATGCAGTATATTTCATACAACATGCTTTTTGTATCATCATCCAGATAATTCATGACATTACCTTCTGATATTTGTTGTTTGTGTGCATTATTTCTATTGGTTTGGATTGAATATATTTACTCCAAAATGTATTTTACAGACATTGCTTAGCCAAGCTGGGCATCTGTACAAGGCAAATCAAAATATAGGCAGCAGCCACAGGAGTGGGGCTTCATTACAATGGAAATAATTGATTTCAGGATTTTCTGAATCAATACTGAATTGGGAGAAAATGCATAGATGGCATTTTTTCTCAGCCCTGGCATCTAGCCTCTCAACAGCTTTCCAAAACTGGAACAAGCAGGGCTGTTTCAGTTTACAGTTTTTGTAATTTACAATCTGAAAGTCATACCCACTTAATGCAGCAGTTTGCCACGTGGGTATACAACACTAGGCAAAACTAAAACCCATCTTTTCTACAATTGCTTCAGCCAATTATTGTGTTTGAAGCGATCCATCGACATGAATTACTTTCACCAAAGCTGAGAGCCTGTGTCAACTGACGCCGTTTTTTGCGCTGGCAGCGTACTCATTGCCGCTTGCTGTTGCTAGGTTATGAAAGTTGTCCCGAGGCACTTTTGTTTCCATTTTAATCACTGTTAGGTCTGTTTGTATTTGCTCTGTATGCTTGAAATTCGCTTTAATCTATGTACATTTTACAAAGACAATGAAAAATAATAGTGTCCTGGTATTAGCAGCAGTTCTAGACTTGGAAATTGTAACTTAATGAGTCTGGATGCATTACTGTAGTTTGGCTGTGCGTGAAAAAAATAACATTACTTTCTCCCTGGCTATTGTTTTTTTTTGACAAAGTTTATATCCCACCTCTTTCTGATTTTGATTGGTTGGTGAGAGAGAAGTGACAGTGATGAGCACGGCCATGTTCCAATAACTGAACTGTTTTGAACTGGAACACTGCCAGCACATCGGAAGCCTTAATTAACCTGTGCTGTTGGCCAGCATAAAATAATGTATTTTGTTGAAAGAATCCCTGACAAACAAAGGATTAAGGAATGTAAAGCTGGATGTAAGCTGTGTTCTGAATGACAAATGTAGAGGTGATGGGAAGTCTTCAAAAGGAATCTTTGTCTTGGCTTAAGGTTTTTATGTTGTAGCACAAATTAAATCATCCCTTCTGTTTTCTGTCTGTGCTTCTCAAAATGGCTCACAAGCTTTATTAAGTCAATACTGTCTCAGATTTCTCCCTCAGTTACTCTTACATCACATTATGTACACATTCCATAAGGTTTTTAGTAATGTTGGTTTGGTTCAAACTACATTTCATTTTGACTGGGTTCTTACATTCTTTTCTTCTTCTTTTTAACCTATGGATTAGAATCTTTATACTGGAGGTTAGATACCAATGCCTGTTCAGGAAATGCAAACAGAGATATGTCCAACACAGCTTGAGGTGACTTCTCCCTCTCCATCTCACTCTCACACTGTTGCTTCAAGGTCAGTCTTTTTGTCAAGACATCTCTGTTTGTCTCTGCCTTCTATTTTCCTCTCAGGCGCTTCCCCTCTTCTCTCTTTCTCTCTGTTCCCGCCTCAGATCAATGAGCTGGATGACTAGAGTAAATCTTAATGGTCATGGTGTGTGTGACAAAGTTTAGATGTAGTGTGTGTGTGTGTGTGTGTGTGTGTGTGTGTGTGTGTGTGTGTGTGTGTGTGTTTATCTCCAGTGCAGGAGGTGAAGTATTGCTCACTCAGCACTGTCCTGCCCCTTGGGCACCACCACACGCCTGCCTGCCTGCCTCCTGTCCAGCCACAATCAATTTCACTGTCCCACCCACACACACACACACACACACACACACACACACACACACACACACACACACACACACACACACACACACACACAAGCACACACACACACACACAAGCACACAGAACGCGTGCAGCAACACAAACACAAAACAGCTGTTTTGCAGGACCCTGGTTTTAGAAACAATTTAACTGTTATAAAAACACATCAGATTGACAGAAAATCACCATCTGCCTGCATATGATCTGTTTTATTTTGTACTTAAATCTTAAATTGGCGCATAAAATGTAACGATTTACATTTTTTTTCCTCTTTGCATTAATAAAAAAATATTTCACAAACATTTGCATTTATCTTGTTAAAGTCAAAGTATTCTTACCTTAAATACAAAAGTAACCCATATGACTTATTTAAACCAAAGAGCAAGTTAACCAACTGGTCACTATTTAAAAATGATTTTGTTTATGAATAATTACTAACATAAAAAAAAAAGTAGATAGTAGAAGTAGAAGTAGATAAAGCATCGAGTTTTACCACACAGTGTACACCTGGTTAATCTTGTACCTAATTTTGCATGAGTGAATATGAACCTTTTGTAAATGTATTGATAGCTTAGGTGCGGCCATTTACAAAAATACCATCATGCTTTGAGGGTACAAAGCAAAATAGTCTAAACATTGCGACCTCGTAAAAGTTAATAACAGAAGATGCGGGCCACCATAGATGATAGTCAACATTTTCTTCTTCTATTGAAGTCCATGTTGTCTGGTAAAAAAGTTCGAACAAAAGAGTAAGACCCAAAGTGAAAAAACCTTTGAAATTGTTGGCCTCTTTTTCTTTTAACATTCCTACAGTCAAACTTCAAAACTTCAAAACTTCAAAACTTCTTGTCTTGATTCATCTTATAATCTAAAATAGTTTGTGAAATTGTTGGCATATCAAACTAAATGTGTGTGTCTAAGGCCTAAAGCAGTAGGACAGATCATATTAATGTCACTAACTGATCAAGGCACTGACACGTTTTAAGATTTAATCTCATCCTCTGCATGAATTTTGCACTGTGACATTTCCCGACTGAGCTCAGTTGAATGTGGTCATATATTTAAAGTAACTGATTGATGGAGTTGTAAATGAGAGGTTAGATACACAGTTAAGATTTAGCATACACTGATGAGTCCTCAGAGTTATCATCTGATTTTGGTGTTTGTTCATGTGAGTGTGTGAGAATATGCGGCAAGGCAGCTGCAGTAGCTCGCCTCTGAGTGATTTTTATGATTACCACTTTTCATGTTTCCTGCCCATAATTGTCGACTATGTCTGTGCATATCTATATTGGTCTGTGAGTGCGCTCAGTGTGGGTCCTCGTTTCAATCAGTTGGAGAGTTCACTGTAGACAGATCTTCATCACATGTAAGTGAAAAAGAGCCTGATGAGCTGTCTCATCCTGAGGAAGAGAGAAATGGAGAGGGAGACCCCACTGTGCTTAGATGGCATGGGCCAGGTGGTGTGAGTGCAAAGTGGGATGAGTCTAAAGATGTGTGTGTGTGTGTGTGTGTGTGTGTGTGTGTGTGTGTGTTACTGTGTGTGACGTGGGGGCAGCATTCAGCAGGCACCTGGTGCTGACAGGCTTTCATTGAAACTCTGAGATCCAATTCAGATGTAGCCCCCCTATAATGCTTTGAAGGGCCTCGTGACAGCTAATTCCCTATCTTCTCCTCTCCTCTCCTCTCCTCTCCTCTCCTCTCCTTTCCTCTCCTCTCTTCTCCTCTCCTCTCCTCTCCTCTCCTCTCCTTTCCTCTCCTTTTCTCTCCTCTCCTCTCCTCTCCTCTCCTCTCCCACACTCTCCCTCTCTACAGGTGTCCCCTCATTACCTGTTGATTACAGAGCTGTCATTCCTTGCATCTGACAAGCTTAGTGATTGGCATGTGTGTGTGTGCTAATGTGTTTGCCCCTGCCCATGTGTGATGCCCTTCTTGCGGTGTGCTTTCTTGAGTCTAATTCAAGTGTGATTACCCATCTGTGTGAACACCTGTGTTGTACGTGTAAGTGTATTTCTGTACCTACCTATCCCTTTCTCTGATTGTGATTGCAATGTGAATGAGTCTGGTGCATTAGGATGACAAAGACAAGCGAATTGAAGCTTTGTTTTGAGGAGAGCGTCCTTGGGGAGTAGCTTTGGGACTGAACACTTACACTGTGCATGTCTGGTCTAGTTTCTTTTGTTTCTCACATCAGTACCACATTGTAAATTATGAACTGACTTCTATGCTGTTTAATTACAGAACACATGTTGTTCATGCAGCGTTTATCCCGCTGATTTTGACAGATTACCAGCAGCTAATTGTGTCAGTTACACTTGCAACATAGGATAGACATTTACGACTAAGAAGTAGGGATAGCATCCAAACCCAGTTATATTACATTTTTCAAACCCCCCCCCAAATCAAACTGTGGAGTCTTTTGGGTCCTCTAATGTAACTTTATATCTTGAGCCAAGCAACGTGATTTAAATCAAATCAGTGCACAAACATAAATTGATTGTTGATAGGCAGAGTGCCCACTACGCTCTGCCAATGAAAGGCGTCTGATCCAACCTTCACAACAGGGTACTAAGTCTCTGACTAGACTCTTCTCCTCTGTTGCCCCCCGGTGGTGGAATGAACCAAACTCCATTCGGTCTGCAGAGTCCCTCTGCACCCTTAAGAAAAAGCTAAAGACCCAGCTCTTTCTTGAACACCTACTAACTTAATGGTGATGGTTTCGATATCATTGATGATGATGATGGTTGTGACGATTGTTTTTGTTTGATAACGACGACTTATAAGATGGTTTCTATACTGATTGGAGTTCTCAAGAACTGCCGTCAATGTTGTGCTTTGCCTCTGTGCAATGCCTGTCAGCACCTGTGTGTCCAATCGGACTCAAAGCTGATCGTTTGCTCTTACTGACATTGTTCCCTTTTTTTCTAGATCCTTGCTTGTGTTGCACTTACTCTCTGATGTACATCACTTTGCATAAAAGCGTCTGCTAAGTGAATTGTAGAATTGTAATAAACTTCATTACCAGCCAACAGGTATTAAACTACAGAAATAAGCATGTTGGTATCACTTGCAAAGATGGCTAAACATGCAAAGAGGATTAGGAAATAAAAGCAATACCAGTTCTTTTAAAAACTTGTCATCTCTTATTTCCTCCAAGTGATAGGAAAGTGTCGATAGTATTGATATTGATAAAGACTCATCCCGACTGAGAGGACGAGGTTGTACCCGCTGTGAAATCTAATCTTAGTAGACATCTAAACACGTTAAGGTACAAAGTGTAGAGCAAATGAAAGCGCTAAGGTTGAATGTAAATGCAGCATTAAGTATCTCGCTCATGGATTCCACAGATACGCAGCTAATTAATGTCTCCCACAGCAAGGTCATTAAAAAGTGCCAGTGAAGGGAAGTGGCTTGATTGGCTGTTTGACCTTTAAAGGGTAATTGGCACTTTTAAAAACTAATAAAGACTCTGAAAGGCTGAAGGGAAGCCAAAGCCATTTTACTGGAAACAATAACCCCGAACAATAAAGGTATGTTTCTCAATAAAAACACGGGGCAAGTTATTGGGAAAGGGCTCTTAAATGGAATCAAAGGGAAAACTGCAGATTTCGTATTCCCCTCTGTGTTTCCTTACCTTTTAGCTCTTAAATATTTAATCATATAAAGTCAGCCTCCTGTATGTTTTCATGTGCCCTTTTCTTATTTATAATAGAGGTCTCTGCATGTTGTAACAGTTAACCCTTTAAATACCTTCCACTTCGTTAAGAAGACTTCTCCTTCTTCAAAGCATAATATCTCATTTTGGTGTCTTCTAAAGGGAATGGGAGATATAAGTAAAAACTTTATGACACTTTTAATGGCTCTGAGTTAAAAGGTGCCCTCTACTCGGCAAGTATGAAAGTCCGACTTTGAAAAGCAGTATTTTGGAATATAGATTGCTTTCAGTATCAAGACCGTTGTCACTTCAAAGCTGCCTGAGTTCCTCTTTTGCTCCCCAGTCTTTGAAATGGTTTCTCGTAAAAAGAAGAATACAAATGGAATAATATCAAATTGGAACCAGGGATTATAATGGCCTGAAACTAAAAGACAAGAAGAGAGAGACACAAGTGGTTAGAGGGGTAGAGTAAGGAGAAATTAATGATGGGTGATAGATGACTTGAACTGCAGAACACCACAGGTTCTTAATGGAAAGTATTCCTCCTTGCAATACAACCTGAAAACATGAGAGCTAAGAAGATGGAAACAGGTGAAGAGATACACAGAGAGGAGCCGACAGGGTAATAGCGAACCTGTTCGGCTTCAGTGAGTAAGAACAGACAAGGATAAAAGAAAGGCGGATGTTTAGAGGCCTAGATCAAGATATCCACAGCAGAACAACTTCCAAAGCTTCTAAAACAAGAGACATAAAAGAGGGAAACCAGACATAACCCCGAGAGGACTGCAGCTTTTAAAGACTGCAGGATGACTGGTGTAACCCCTCAATTGCATTGCTGTGTCAGTTCAATAGTCACCATCTAAGTGTTTCTCCTTAACTGTGCCCATGACAAACATCATCACCACTGACACCACCATCACTTGAGTGACTAGCATGCACCCTGTGGTGGTGATTCAACATCATTAGTGAACATGACGGGCTGTGGGCATTAGAGACGCAACATTACACCACACCATACAGGGTGCTAATGTTCTGGAAAACTAGATACCATCTCCTCTCGTTCTGTCCTTCACTTACAGAATCCTGCAGAAAGAACAAGTGAAAACTTGACTGTAAAGGGAAGACAGAAGGAAGAGTTTCTGGTTTTTGTATTCATGGTGTGAACAATTTCCCAAAACAAACACAAGAAGAGAATGAAAAACTGGAAATTCAGCACATGCTTTGGATTTAAAGTAATCCATAGATGCATCCAGTCTTAGTGTTTTCATTTCGCTGTATGTTTGCTCTAAGCCCATATTTCTCTTTCTTATCCTCCATCTTCCTCAATCATAATACATCACACACAGGTAGCCTCCCATAGAGTCAGCCTGCCGTCTGCAAGATCTGCCTTTAATGTCGCTCCTCCCTGCCACTAGATGCAACATCTGTGAAATAGACGAAATGGTTGAAAATCCCATATCCAAAAAGACATCACAGCAAGGGCTCACTTATCTGTGAGGACTGATACAGCTAAGGCATTTAAGTGTGCGTGTTCATTCGCTTGTGCAAGTGCATTTGGATGACTTTTGTGTGTGCGTTATTATATTAATATTCGCCAATCTTCGCCTTGTTAGCCCGAGTGTGTGTGTGTCTGTCTCTGCTCACATGCATGTGTGCACAGGAGCATGCCTCAGCAGCTCACAGTAAGCACTCCCACGTCAAAGCTATCATCATCTCACCTCCTGTTATTATCACCACGTCTGACATCCCTCTCCCAGCTAAATTAATTTCCCCCTCATTTCAAGTGTTTGGCCAATCTCTCTCATATCACTGACTCCTTCCATCAGCACCCTGACCAACCCATTTCTCTGGTATTTTTCCTTTTCTGCTTTCCTCTTTGTAGTTCCGTCTTTGTTGACAACTCACGGAAAAGCCAGTTTTCCACTCTGTTTTTTTTGTATGCTCATACCTCGCCAGGAGGTTGCTATGCCTTATTGAGATGTGTCTGTATCCAGAGTCCAACAGTATCTCCTGGACATGCTACTCATCCACGAAGACAGAAATGAAGACGGAGATTGGAAAGGAGGCAGTGATTGTTTGGGAACAATTTGTTAGTTCTAGCAGTGCTGAAACCCATTTGCACCTCATTTCCATTAAAAAGCAGTAGACAAAGACACGGATTGTGGCTACACAGTGGCCTGAGCTTCTATGATTTACATGTTGTCAGGGACTCTTATCGAATAGCGTTTCTTTTCTGTCACATGCCTATTCTACTGGAAAACCCACTTATGACAGCAACACGTGCAGCTCCTGAGTAAAAATTAAGTCAGAGACGGGTAAGAAATGGGATCTAGCACAAACAATTGGATGCACCATCTGCTTCTTTTTCCACCAGTCCCTCATGTAATACCAGTAAATACCAGCCAAGTTAAGTAAATGCCACGGACCCATTGGTTTGTGCTTGGAATGAGCTACTGAATATTAATAAGGTTGCATTGCATTTGTTGGTATGTTTATGTGAAGTAGACATGTTTAACGAGAAGGGCGGAGGGATTCGTTACCTTGGATAAATTCGACCATATGCTCCAGTCACGTCAGAGGAAACAACCTATACTAAACAACAGCCCTGAATCACAACGAGAATGCACTCATTCGCTGTCTGCTCACAGTGGATGCACTAGACCGCTAAAGGTCTCTCTTCCTCTGTCAGTCCCTGTAAATGTCGGCTCTATATTTGAGCTATAATGTAGTTTAAGATGTAGCTTTGTGCTGACAAAGTCAAATTTTCCTGAGGCTAGCCAATGTTTTTCTTTATCCATGTTCTTTTTGTATTTTTGTGATTTAACTCTTGTGCACCAATTTGGGGGAGTACAGCAGGGAGAATGCCAGAGGCTCTCTGTGTTCTTATGTCAAGGTGAATCAACATTTTTTGCTAACAGCTGCTTGGTGGCAGGACACCGCAGCGCACAGTACATTCAGGATTCTTTTAGGTTGTCCTGATGTAAAGAATTTTTTTAGGTATGATAAGACTTTGAGTCTTTTCCTGATTATGCTTTGACCCTATTGTACTTAGGCTACTTTATTCAGTTGGAATATTTGGTGAATTTTTGAGGATCTTTCAGGACAAGGCAGGATAACATTTGTTCAACGGAAAGAGAGTGCGGAAAGAAAGTCCATAGTGTTTATCAGGATCTATGAAGTTATTAACATGCAGTAAAAAATATTTTTTTTTTACTTGGTAGACCTTAATAGGCACATGCAAAGCTCAAATAGCATCATCTTTTTCCTGTGGGACAGATTTGTTTTAATCCATTTTTAAAAAAAAACACACATCAATGATGAGTTGAAGTCTAGAATAAATAAAAAAATGTTGAAGGAGATCCACTTTCCCTCAACGCGGCATAGGACTTTCCCATATTGCAGTGCACTGGGTGAAAACTCTTTTGTAAGTTTTGGATAACAAGGTGGCCTATCTTAAAGTCTTAAGAAAAGGAGTAGGAGATAATAATGTGTGTCAAGTATGTAGAGAACTCCTCATTAGAATCGTTCCTGCTTCACCAAGCTGAGAAATTGTGTTCTCTCTCCCTCCATTATGGATCTGTCAGTACACCAAAATGTCAAATTGCTTTGAATGTAAAATAAAAAAGATTTGATTCTGATTCGAAATTCACTGATAAAATAGTCATCCTTATCCAACTCATTGGCGCTGCAGGCATGATGTGCAGCAGCTATGAAAATGTCAAATATAGAATCCCCTGTGTACTGTTCTGTGTGCTCTTTGATTTAGTTGATAGTGTGATTTATGGAACTGAGGAAATATCTTCAAGGTGGAGAACTAAAGCCCATCTTGGAACTCTGCTCAGACTGAAACTTGACTTGGAGTGGAACTCAGGTAATGGGGACTTTTGACTAAGACTCGGCTAGGACTCTTCTATAATGACTCAATCTCGACTTGGACTCAAAGGTGTGGTGACTCAACTAACGCCGGTGTGTGTGTGAAGGAGAGCAATGGAAAGAGCCCGAGCTGATGTGCTATCACACAAAGCTTGTCATTACTTTTCAAACTGTGCTCAATTTTGACATTGACATACACAACATTTCAGAGAATGTTCGGTCATGAAAAACTTCCTCGAAGTCATAGAAAAGTCTTGGTTGTGTTTGTGCAAAAAGGTGCAAGAACCCTGTCTTTTCATGTCTTTTGTCGCATTCTGTTGTTGTTATTGCTGTCATTCAAATTATTCCATACATCTGTCTTTATCTCTCCATTCTCCTTGCCTTTATATAGTTACTATACTGTACTGTACCGTGTAGGCTTCTGGCATTTTCTTCTCTTTCTGACTCTTCCTTGACCTCCTATTCTGCTTACCTTCCTCACTTTTTTGCTGAGGTGGGATGAATCAACCTTTCTAAGGAACAATGCCATTACAAGCATGGATGCATCCTCCTATGCATGCATGTCTGTGTGTGACAGTGAGTCTTCCTGGGGGAAAACACGGTTGCAGCCTTTTGTTTTTGCTCTTGTTTCAGATTACAGTTTGTTTTATATTAATGCTGTGGCAATCTGTTTTCCCCTCCTCCTTTTGTCCCTGCTCCTTTCGAAATGGAGGAGAGCTCAAAGGACGCCCATTGATCTAAGCTGCTCCAGAGTCCCTGTGCCACTCAGCCAGATTCTACCGTGTCAGTCTTTCATGAATGCTGCTGGAGGAAAGTGGCCACTGGGGAACCTCAGCAGACAATATGCTCAAAACAAAGGGGCAGGAACAGAGCAGAGCCACCATAGGATTGGCCTGGCTCCTATGTACCTGCTTGGTGAACTTGTTTTATATTTTATTATACACTTATTTAAACAGTTTGGATTGCTGATTTTTGCAAAACGTACAGAAACATACAGAAATACAGAAAAAGAAGAACACCTGGCATACATGAGAATGCATACAAATTTAGCACATGTGCGGATAAAACTCTCTTTGCTTATTTGTCTCTCTTTATCCACTTATCTTTTTCTCTAAGCATCTCTCCATCTTGTTTTCATTTCCCCTCACCTGCAGGAGACAGCCTATGAAATATTAATTACGATGCACTATCAAGGCGATGTGCTTCGCCTGCTGAGGAGCCCTTTGTGTGTGTGTGTGTGTGTGTGTGTGTGTGTGTGTGTGTGTGTGTGTGTGTGTGTGTGTGTGTGTGTTTGCATATGTGTCTTTATTGGGCACTTGTTTTCTGCCTCCTAATGGCCACTGTTTTCAAGACCTCTTGCCCTCTCCTTCCCCTCTCTTGTCCGTCTCTTCCTTTTCTACCCCTCTCACCTCTAATCTTGTTCCTCAGACTCTTGTTTCTCCCACCACTCCCTTTCTTTCTCACCCCTCCCTCTGCCGCGCAACCCCAGACGCAGGTTTCAACAACTAGCTTAGAGCCCTGCTGACACCTCGTCAATGCAAATTGAATCTCCTCCAAGTCTCCGTCTCTCTCATTTCTTTTCCGCCTCTCTCTCTCTCTTTTCACTCCCTTTCAGAGATTATTTGGTAATGAGGGTGTCTTGCTTGTACAGCGAGACCTTGCTAACCCTGCTTTCTTTCTCTCTCACACTTGTTTCTCTCTGTCTCTCTTTTGCTCTACCCTGTTGTCACTCTTGTGCTGTCCTCTTCTTCTTTCTCCTTCTTGTTACATTAATTAAGAGTGAATGTGGACCTCAGACGACAGTAAGGGGCCATGAGACTGGTGGCTGCTCGGGCTCGTCAAGTGTCCTTGAAGGCCTCAGTGTACAGTGAACAGCATAATACAATTAGAAACATTGTATAAAACAGACAGAAAGGTAATGTAAGCTGCAATTTAGAAATCTTATTTATAATGAATGGACAGTTTGCCTGTTTATCAATGTTAACCATGAAAAGAGCTGGTCTTATTCTCAACACAGGGCCTTCTTACAAAGATCCATTTTTCTCCTCATTGCAACCTGTGTGAAACCATGATGCAATAAAAACCCTGCCTTCCATTTACCCCCTCCTTTTTACATAGTAAGACACTCTGTATGGCGTTTACAGAGGCATTGAAAAGATGCCCAATGTGTTTTTGAGTGCTGACAGGAGTAAATGGTCTTTTCAGTTACTCTATTATCGTGCATTTGAATCCTCAACAAGAGGCCGGCCCAGCACGGTAGAAAATGTCACCTGTCACATCGGATGATAATTGTAGCAGGATGAAGGCAGCCGAGGCAGAGGCCCTGCTAAGCTATTCAGCTCTTATCTCCAGTGTGGCTTCATTAGAAATATAGGATGAAGGATTTTGCAAATGGCTCCCCACATAGAAAATGAAACTATAAGATGATGTTCTTGGTGGGAATGGGTTTAGAGATGTGTGTGCCTGAAATAAAACGAGGAATGGAGGCAGTGAATAGACGATAGCTCTTATCTCTAAAGGTTTCTGGGTGTTTAGACAAATCCATGCTGCCCTTTCACTGTGGAGCCAAGGATTCCCATTGTGATCAGGGTCAACTATCGGTCATGGACTTCCAGTGACAGACATCTCTCAAGTGTGTGTGTGTGTGTGTGTGTGTGTGTGTGTGTGTGTGTGTGTGTGTGTGTGTGTGTGTGTGTGTGTGTGTGTGTGTGTGTGAAAAACACTGGATGGCATCAGGTCATAACCATCAGCAGAGAAGCTGTAACAACACAAACTGCCAAGGAAAGAATATCTCTGTACATGTGAATTCATTCCTGTGGCTCAGAGGACCAACTCTCCTTTCCTTTAAATACAGACTAACATTTTAACATGATGTGCATTATTTGATCAGGCGTTAATCAAGAGTCTTACTCTCGTTGCCACCATTACTTGTTTATTCATGTATGATTTCAACTACATTGACAAGCTAACCTCTGGCTGATTACCTCATGGCTTTGTATGTAGGTTAAAGGGCTTTGTGAAAGGAGAATATTTTGCGAGTGCACATGTGTAACATTATGTATTCCTGGATATCCACATTCCCATTCACTGTGTGCAGCAACTAACCCACCTGAGTGCATCTACATGAGTCCTTCTGAGTGCTCTTAAACTGCTGTCCCTCAAGTACCTTAAGTTAGATCGAACATCTTCAACAAAGCTATGCTGCTGCAATTATAAACCTCCCCTTTCTGTTACGGACTTCCTACATGGTGAGGGGACACTATATCTGTACAGCACCTATAAATATGCGTCTCCTATCTTCTTTTATATTTGAAATCAAGCAAATTGTTTTGACTCAGCAAATATAATCAGTTCTGCTTGGTTCCCCCGGATCCTTTAGAACTCTTTTAGACTCTAAATTAGATGTTTGAAAAAAAAAAAAAAAACCTTTTAAGACATTTTATGCCTTTAAATTTAACTTGTTTTAGGTCTTAAAATGTAGATGATGCTTTAAAACATGACTGAACGCTTTTTCAAATCTTCACTGTCTACTGTAGTTAGTGTTACATTATTCTTGTTAGTGGATTTGTTCGTAATGAATTATCTCAAATTAAGAACTTAATAGTCTTGACTTTGGTTAGACATTTTTTATTATTTTATCAATTATGTCTTCTTCTTGTCTTGCGCAGCACTAAATAAATACAGTAAGTTCGTATAAAAACCTTCAGAAGTGTAAAATAGTGTTTTGTATCCTAGTTAGTGAAGTGCAATATGCTGTTAAAAGTGGAGTGAATGAGCGAATCCCCTGCCTTGAAACAAAACTAAACTTCTGTTTACAGGCGGATGTTCGCTCGTCGCCTCACTATGGGGACCTCTTGGTTCCTCTTAACCACCCTTAGCCTTTGTTTTCATGAGTGTGTTGTGTTACATTTGGTCGTGTTAACTCAGTAAGTAAGCTAGCTAGTTAGCTGAATATCTTGTGAACTAGCATCACGGAAATTAAGATGTTGACAATCATAACACTTACCGGTGTGTGTGTGTGTCTTGTTGAATGGATGAACTGACAGGATGCTTTTCTCTTTGCCATTTATATTTTTTAAATGAACTGATACCTTTATAAATATACAACAAGAGATGAGTAGATTGTTACTCCATTAAAGGCGCTAAACACCTTTTTGTAGAACCTCACAATTATCTGGTGTTCTATATAAATGTGAAGTTGATGTTGTCTGCTCATAGATTAGAGCTACATGTCCCAGGGAGAGCTGAGGCTATTCAGAAAGTAAATGTTTTGGCATAGTTTGCCACGAGTTTGGCATTGCTGTGTTTTGAAATAAATAAAGTCTGCTGATGATAACATTGAAATGCAGAGTGTGTACACAGTTCTGCTGCCATTTGCTTTTCATACTTAGTTTACCCGCTTGTATTGAAGACCTGAATTTCCCATAAGCCTCGTGAGTATTCCCTGGCTCCAAGGCAATCTAAAATACATCTCGGTATGAAATTGGCTTTCAAGGATTATACCAGACACAATTGTGTTCCACACAGGTACACTAGTACAAGTGTACTAGTCATATACAAGTACACATATACATGTACAATGTACAACATTATACAATCAAATATGGTCTGAAAATATACTTTTGACTGTATTGCCTTGAGGTTGTGTGTAGACCTTTGTTGGGGTAGGAGTTAGAGCTAATTATTGTGAAAACAGAAATAGCTTATGTTGCATCTTCTGGATAGATCCAGATAAATCTCAGAGCAGCAGCAAGAAACTAGTGAAGAAAATGTTTACATGATTAGATTAAGTGTTAGATTAAGTATTTTCTTACTGCTCTTTGTCACAACACAAACCTCTCACAGCTCATATACGGCTCTATGAGAGAGTGGACAGTAAACTCTGAGGCTGGTATCAATAAGATAAGATCAAAAACCACAACACTAGATTACATGCTGCAGTGTTTTCTGTACAGCCTTTATTTGTAAGAAGGTAAAGTAAGAGTCCAGTCATCCAGCCAGCCTGGTCTGTGTCGCCGTCTTTTCCAGCACAGTGTGCAACCAGCTTTCAATACACAATTAATGGGGATGGGTTTTTGATTGCACCAGGACACAGTTAGTGGCTGCTGCACCCGCGGTAATGACGGCGCGTGTTTCAGTATTTTATACTGATATATTGGTCGCATCGGTGTTTCAGACGCAGCCAACTTTTAAGACGAAAAAATAGGTATTAAAAGTGCACCGGATTTTACGGTATATAACATGAAGTCAATTGTCAAAAAGGTTAAGTCAATTGAAATATTTTAATGTATAAATTCTACATTTTATGTCTTTAGGGATTTAACTTAAAGGATTACTTTCACAGCTTTGATAAGCTGTGAATGTTCCATGCTCTATTATATTTAATGTTGTTTTTTGCTCGGCTCTAAACTGTGTATTTTGTGACCACATTATTTCCGAAAGGAAAACTGATAAGAAGGCTCATTGTGTTATAAACAGAAATTGTTCTTTGAGTTTAATACCATTCCATTTTAAGTGTGGGAATGGAGAAAAGCAAATTGAAATTGAAATATCCTGCTATTGTTTTGACCTTTTTCCTCAGCGTGGAATGACAAACAGATTAATCATGCAAATAGGCCAAAAACTCAGGGGAAACAACGCACTCTATCTTTCACACACATACACAAACACACACCAAAAAATACACACATATAGGTACAAACACAATACACTTTTTAGCCGACTTCATGGAGGGCCAGATAAGCACAATCAATGTCGGCCAATTATTCCTGCAGTCTAAGTGATTAGCTGCGCATCTGCGTGCCTCTCTTTGCATTTCATTTATGCGATGTGCTCTCCTGATAGCTCTATACAGAACTGTGTCTGCGCAAAGTGACCGTCAATGTTCCTTATGCTCCGCTGGGACTCGATAAAAAAGCCTGCCTGCTTGATGAATTGTTTGTGGTTGTGAGTGTTAACGCCTGACAGACAATCAGAGTAATGAGTCCACGAATCACAGTTAAATGCTCATTCTGTTATGGCTTCTTGAGGTGATGAACACCTTGTTGAATTTGACTTTGTCATTCTGCTTCTTCAAGGGCAAGTATTCATTTTACTCTCACAATGGATCATAGTATGATTTCACCGGACACACGGGGCAGAAATGTAGTTTGTGGGTTAAGCCTTGGCTGTTAGAATTCATGGAAGGTCGACAGTGCGCAAAAAGGAGAGTTAAATTTCTTCTTACAGCTGGAGGGTTTTTAAGCTTGTTGGGTTCTTCTTTTCCTTGAGAGAGAGACAAATAAAATGGGAGGCTATAGAATACATAAATGGGGGTCATCCCACTGTCGCTCACTGTTGCTTGGGGTGATTCATGAGTCGGTTTAACCTAAAACCAAGGTTCTGCATTTATAGACATATAAGGGTTTCAAATCCAACGCTAGCCCACATCCAATCCCTCTAATGTGCAGTGAATAAGTGCGTTTATGGCCAGTTCAGGTGTGCTTATACTGTGTAGGAGGTGAAAAAGGCTAGACCAGGAGGCCAGAGGATGAAGCAGGCAGGAGGAAGACTCATGAATAATGGATGGAGACAGAGGGGCTGTGTTGGGCTTGAATATGAATGGCCTTCCCTGCAGTCACCTGGCTTTATCGTGGCTCATACTTAAACCTGAGACATGTGCTTTGAATGTTAACTCCCTCTTTCTAGTAGAAGGCCATTACACTGAATCTGATCACTTATTATTGGTCACTTGCAAAGGAAGGCTATAGTTGCTCTTATTTGTGGGAAAATGGACCCTGTAATTAAAATATTAACATAACTGTGATTTTAGATTGATCATACAAATGTATTTATGCATAAGGAACAAGTCATGCCACTATTAACTATTAAGATGAGTTTTAACTATATATCGTTTTGTACAGTGGTTCCCAAACAATATTGCAGCAATATATAATATATAAAATAAGTAATGAAAGATTTAAAGGGCATCCATCCATCCATCACTCCATCTATCTATCCAATTTATCCATCCCAATGTACAGTACACTCTAAAGACCCTGACACAACAAGCAGACGGCAAAGAACTTGTGGTGACGAAGGCTGTCTGTGGCGTCGGTGCACGACGCCTTTTGTCTTGGCCAAAAAGTTGCAATAGAACACACCACAAAGACTACAGCCGACAGCCAACCACCACGTACGTTCTGCGCATGTGTGAGAGGCAATAATTCTGCATGCCAGCAGGCGGCGGTAAAAAAAAAGAAGGGAAAACCGGAAGAGGACAAGGAAGAACGCGGATAAATAAACCGTTTTTGTGATACGAGAAGACAATTTTCTCACCGCTGTCGCTCAACACTCGTAATATAGGTACTTCTCATCGAGAATAATGTCTGATAAAAAGTAAAAAATGGCATTGTCAGCCCCTTGGTCTTTTATTTGTGGAACAAGAATAGAAGAGGTGCTTCCGTATTTCTTCTCGTGCACTGGCTCTCCTGTTTCACTTAGCTGAACAGCCAATCAGAGAGATTCCTACCCCCAACCGCGACGGCTCACGCAGATTCAATGTGAAAAAGGCCAACTGGGGCTGATGGGTAGCGACTGAGCCGGACACAACGCAAAAACTAGGGCGACGACCGCTCACCGACGGACCGACCGCAGACGGTCTCCTTGGTTAGTCAGGGTCTCAAAAGTATCTCATTCAATTCAGTCTTAAATGGCTATCATAGAAGTGTGACTGAAGGAATAGTTTTAAAAAACTTCATCAAACTGTATCAAACTTATAAAAGTCAACAAGTATGTACAGATTAAGGTCTTAATGTTGTTTCAACACTCATTCAAACAGTTCACTGCTCCAGACAGTCCATCACTTGGCTGTGAATCAATACGATACAAATGAAATAGAAGAAGATGCAGACAGGTTCAAGTGGTGCAGACATTGTTCAAATAAATGTTAAAACTTTCAATGTGATATGACATTGACATTCCCATACCCAATTATATCTGTTGAATACTAGAAGGTGTGAATGAAACATTTCTCAAGAAAGAAGGCTTTGGTAGAATGATTCACTGCAGAAATTTTATTAGATGTTTATCATTTTAAAGTGTAGTCCAGCTTGAATTTACAGGTCTAGACTTGTTATAATAATTATAATAAAAGAACCAAGGATGAAAACTCTTAAATCAACTGATTTCTTGAAATAGATAAAAAATATAAAGGGTGTGCAAAGTTTGTCTACAGTTTTAAGAACCAGTTCATCCATTGTGCACGTGAATGTTTGATAAATGCTGAAAACTGGGTTAGACCCACAATGGTGCAAGTAAAACCAGACTAGAAGGTCAGTTGTCCCTTGCGTATTAATAACCCCAACGTATTGGAAAACTATGCTACACATTTTACAAATTTTTTTAGACTATTTTTTGGGGGTTTTATGGCTTTTGTCTTTGTCTGTAAGGAGACCTTGAGTGACATGAAAGGCGCCCAAAACAAATGCATAATTATTAATATTATTATTTTATTTGGACAATACAGCTGAAGATAGACAGGAAATGTAAAGGGGACAGAGGGTGGGATGACATGCACCAAACAGTGTTAGGATCAAACATGGAGCAAGAGCTTTAGCAGCTAAACCAGTGCCCAGGTCGGGTTACACCTTACTGTTATTTTACTTTTGTTTCAATGTCTAATTGGAGTATTTAATGCAACAATATGAATGTGTAAAATATCATAAGAATATGGGAAATACCTATAATTGATCAATTAACTAGGTCATATAATGTAGTGATAGTATCTTGATATTTGGGGTCATGGTATTATCAATTTAATGTTCTGTTAACTCTGACATATGACAAAAAAAAACAGCAAGCACCCATGAATGATCGGCACTTCTACTTAAAACTGAGTCTAAAACAATAAAAAATTATCTAAAAAATAATTGATGAGATAAAACTTTATGTACACTATATGCGAGGATCTAACTAAATCCTTGATCTGCTTCTTTAAAAAACAAACTTGTTTTGTTGTGAAAAAGGATATTTGGGAATACTGCATAAAGAGATGAACTGGGAAGTTGATCCCCCTTTCCCAGTAGGTGCACATGCAAGAACACAAACAGCAGAGACACAGGGATTAGGTTTTTTCGGTCAGAGGCCCCTGATTACAATATGTTTATTACTCTGCAAGCCGACTGCAGAGCTCTTATCAAACACACACACACACACAGTTTTTGCGCTGCTTGTGAACTGTAGCGTTCTTATTAAAAATTGATCTGCAAGCTGTTGTGTGTCGCTGCTCTGCTGAGGAATTCATTACCTCATTGCCATGCACTGCTGTGTTTCACATGCTGTGTGTACACACACAAACACACACTATCCACACGCACAGTATTGCCCGCGAGCAATCCCAACCTGACAAATAAAACAACACCTCACATTTAGAATATTTGAGATGCAAACAATCAAATCCTCCCGCGGGAGAGAGAAAAAGAAGAAAGACGAAAAAAAAGAGAGGGGCTGCAGTGAGGAACCAACAAGCATGAAGATGGTGATGATGAGGAGGCTGGGATGACGAGGAAAGAGCAAGTAAATAGGAGAAATTGTAGAAAGCATGCCTTAGTCACATTTAATTGTTTAATGGTAGCCGTATTAATCGCAAGGATGGCCAGTGTGCAACAGTATACACCCTCTCATGGCCCCTCTTCCGGCTGTTTCATCTACAACAAATCCTTACTCTATCTTCTTCAGGCATTTTCTCGTTTTTATCTCTCTTTTATCCCTGTCTCAATCCAATCTCTGTCTGACTTGATAGCCCTTCCTGTCTTTCCCTTACATGCCTGTTTATGTTGGTTTTACTTTTTCAGCCTCCAAGCTGCGATCATGTATAAACTAGATCAAGTTTTAGGAATTGAATTCCCTCAATCTTATGCTTCAGTTCTTGTCTATTAACTAAGACTGCACTGATTGAAATTCAGCCCCATGCCTTGGAACTTGCCGAGTGTCCCTGAAAACCTTGTTCAGAGTGGAGTGCAGATGAAGACACAGAGAGAGAGAGAGCGATAAGGGAAACTGAGAAAATGAGACGCGAGACCAGCCGCTTTGTCTGCCTATCTGTTCTTCTGTCTTTTTGTCTGCCTCCTTTGGCTGTAATGACCCCTCCGTCTGATCAATGCACCTCAAAGAATAGCTGTTCACCTTCTTGGGGCACTGTCATTTTCTTTCTGTCTGACACTTCTAAGTCATTCTGCAACCACTCTGTCTCTCTCCCTGCCGTTCTGTTTCTCTCTCATTTTTGTCCCTTTCTTCAGAAAGCTCTCTGCGCCTTTAAAACTTAGTAAGCTACATTCAATCTCAGTATCTCTCTACCTGCTTCTTTAATTAATGAAGCCCACGTTTAATAAATCTGCCCTCTGCAATCCATGTTGTAAAATTAATTTACAGCTTTTTAGGCGTTTCCCAAAAACTTTCCTTAGCTGTTCAGAAAGAGTTTGACATTTTAAGACACATTTTGTTTCATACAGTTATATGAGCAGACTTAAACTTTCTTACTGATTAAAAATGTACATGCTACAGTTTGGGGCGCTGGTGGTGCACTGGTTGGTGCACACGCCCCATGTATGGAAGCTGTAGTCTTCCAAGCGGACAGCCCAGGTTCAAACCCAGCCTGTGGCTCCTTTCCTGCATGTCATTCCCCACTCTCTCTCTTCCTGGTTTCCGACTCTATCCACTGTCCTATCTCTCAGTTAAAGGCACTAAAATCCCAAAATAAATCTTTAAAAAAAAAAAAAAAAAAAAAAAATGCTACAGTTAGCAGCAATTAGCTTAGCAAATCATGAAGACTGGAAACTAGTAGGGAACAGGTAGTTGGTCTCGGTTCACAGTTTTAAAATATCCTACACCATCTGCGCCTGTATTTTTACTGGGTAGTGGATTTTCTTTTGTGCTCCGTCGATGCAGAATAAATGCAACCAAAATATTTAGAGCTCCCCCCCGCTGACGGGATGGAGGTTGTCAAAAAATCAACCTGTCTGTGACATTTACAAAAGTACCGTTTTTCAATCTCACACCTTGCCCCCGTATTTTCTGTTCCTCCACATGAACTTCCATTTTTACAAGAAAACATCTGTATGAACTTCTGCCTTTCTTCAAACTAAGACACAGACAATGTCTAGACTATGTTGACCATTAAACTCTTCAATCTGCCCAACAACAGGGCTTACTGATACCCACCCCCCTACTTTTGATACAACTATAAAAACGTGTTTTCTCTTTGTCTTCTTTGAACTTTACTGCAGACTGTCCTCACATTCTACTTGCAAGATAATTAAACTCAGCAAAGACTACTACTTGACTCAATATCTTTTATTCAACAAACTCTTCTTTACAGAAATCTCCATCACAAGGTCATGAACCCTGCATCCAGATGGGGCATGGGTCACATTATCACATTATATTACATGTCAAATAAATGTTGTAAAACCTAGAGTCTTCTGTCATAGTAACTTAGTATCATGCTGATGTATGTCCAAGTGTTTGTTTTTCTAAGTAGTTTGTGTTAAGCAGTGCTCCAAATAATGCCACCAGTGCAATACGTCAGCGCCCATTGCAGGGGTATTTTGGCTTCATTTTACACAATCAGAGAGGCAGAGAGTTGAAGTATATTATAATATAGACCTTATTACTTCTCTGATGAAAGTAGTGACCTCCTGAAGGTTTGCTACACGGTAACAACATTTAAATAAAAATAACTTTAAGCTTGTTTCATTGTTTGTTTTAGTGTGTTTAGACCTATCATTATAATGACTCTGTTGTAGTTGATGTGAAGTGCGTTCTTACAATCGAGTCGATGACCCCCCACCATCCCTCTTCCCCTGTTACATGCGATACATGGTGTTTAAACAATGGTTGATAATCATTCCTGGACAAAGCAACACTGTTCAAGTATTAAGCCAGGAACCATCGGCTCAGCCCCCATTGTTTAACTGATTACAATTCTGGTTCCCAAAACTGTGACTGTCCTCTGCGCACAGATCTACTTCTCCAGTGAAACAGCTTTGTAAATTTATTTTCTACAAGATAAGCAAAATAATCTGGATCACAAGCATATTCCACACTCCCGCCGGATTGCCACAGCATGCTTTGATTTAGAGCTGATTAGGAGCTTATGAAATGGATGTTGAAGCTCTTTGGTATGTATTCGTGTAACGCATTGATCTGTAGTGCTGGCTGCATGCTGCATTAGAGCTGCTGCTTATCTACAAAGCCAAGGGCATGGGAAAATCTGTTAAGTCAACCTCCAGCTGACATACAGTTGGAGTGGCGAGTGGAGAGGTCTCACAGTACCACCGTACAGTGCTGTTCAAACTGGTATGCTATTTAATCTAATCAGAGCTTCCCTGTGTGAAACCATAGTTTCTTCTTTAGTGCATTGTTTTTATGGGCTGTAAGTTATGTATCACTTTTTAAACTTCATTTGTAAACTTATTTTAGAATATCAGTATATACAAGAGGATATAAGAGGATGAACTTAAATTTCTTGTCCACTGTTTCATATCTTTGTGCAGGAGGTCTTGCCTGGATTCCTACCTTGCCTAAAGAACTTGAGCTTTATTGCAATAGATATTCCAAAAATGTTGAAGCAGTAGCCTTATAAACACTCCTCACTGTCATTGGTTTTAATTTCACAGAGTGCAAGGTGCCTTTTGGGGTCTTTGTGCACAGATGAAAGAGCACACTTTCTAATATTTTGGAGACTTGCTTTCTTCAAACAAAACAAAATGGCTTTCCTGTCTATAAGAGAGAGATGGAAATCACCCAGAGGAGAGGTCCTGGCATGCCTAGATAATAGGATCTCTGCTCGCCTCTTTGCTGGTCTTTGGTCTTCACGAGAGCTAAACCTGCCGCACTAAACACTTCTGCCTTCCCCCTCATGAAATATGGATTTGTGTACAGGCACAAATACTAATCATCATGCAAGAATGTGCGTGTATCCGTGTATGTGTGTGTGTGTGTGTGTGTGTGTGTGTGGTATAAATTCATGGGACTTTGTGTTAAGTATGCGCATCTGTACGTGGATGCACGTGTATGTGTGTGTTTCGCCAGGCCGAATTAGATTTGGGTTCCGAGGCGAGAAAGGGAAGAGACGCATGGAGGAATTTAGCTGTGAGGCTCATAAATAGTTTAGCCACCCAGAGCAGATTCATCAAGTAGCGTGAGGGATAAATCATATTCATCCCCTCCTCTTTTACCCCTCCTCCCCTGTCCCTCGCCTCGCTCTCACCCTGAAGAGAGGCAATAAGAGATGTTGGATGGTAATCCTGAGACTTGAGAGAACCTCTTACCTTTCTAAACTCATTCTATTCTGATCTCAGATCAACATCTAATTGTATTTCTATCAGCATATGTGAACAAGCACATACATATATAAACAACGCATTGTCACACATCCACTCCCTCACCCACACATATTGCACAAAAAAGGATCAGTGCACCTCCTGACCTTGTTTATTTGTTAAAGGGGAAAGGATCTGGCCATATTGACACCAATAGAAAAACATCATCACCAGCATATAGGTTCATATACTCCACCAGTATATGCTCCCACACACACACACACACACACATTAGAGCTCACATACCACATGACACAGCAACACCTTCCTATGAGACGTGTCACGTAAAACCCAAGCAGTCCAGTCGATAGTGATCTGTTGCCCTGCACCGTCCTGTGACGTGACAAATATCCTCATAGGTTGCTGCGAGCAACAATTTCCCCCAAATTGAAAGGCCCTGTGGCCCTCTAGGCTCTGGTGTTATTTGGCTGCTGTTTTCCCCTCATGGCCATCCATGAAGGATGAACCTCTCTATATATCATCTCTGTCTCTTTGGATAGAGCCCAAGCTCCATCACCATAGCAATGGGCGCTTAGCCTATGCCCCAAGAGACACAGTCATTCCACAGATTGCCTGAAAGAAAG